>NC_136493.1:23155650-23198150 GCF_053919585.1 Euprymna scolopes
TCTAATTACTTCTAAACTTGTTTTTATAACTTCGTCTCAAGATGGCGCCATAAAGGCAGAGTCTCGAGGCAACATTTACTTAGATTCTCCCTACATTGTCAAATGCATGCCGCCTGTCTTGCTTCTCGACTCTGATTAACTAGTAACTCTGTTTTGTCCTCCAAACATGTGACGTCATCTTTATGTCATAATTTGATACTTGCATTTCTAATATATTTTGTCTTGGGAGCTACTTTTTAACTCCCTGCACAATCATGCCATCTGCAGCTGGGTTAGAGATAGATTAGTTTAAAAACTAGCTGTCAAATAGTTTCGCGGAAAGTGAACACACAGACACAAATAGTAAAAGTGAAAAAATAAGCAATGATCACCTCTTACAAACAGACGTCGACACTAGCTTCCATTTACATATCTTTTCCCTTTTTCCTCTTCCGTCTCTCTGTTTTTCTCTTTCTTTATTCCCCATCGTACGCGACAGTGACGATGGCACGCCATGCGTTTCGAGTTTGATTTACACACGCAAACTGACTCGGTAATGAAATGAACTACTGCGTACTGATCCAGCCTTACAGAAGTAAGCTAAACTTTGCAAAATCATGAACGAACTCCCAATCCATGAATTACCTCTGTAACACCATTAAACAAAATGTTAATCTCAGTCCGCACATGATTGTTAGAGATCAACAAACGCACACGTACGCAATACACACATGTTCTTATACATTTTTCCCCAGAAGGTATCGTTTCTTTATAAAAAAAATGTATAAATATTTGCTACTTGCTATGAATAAAGGCCATGATTGTACATGTGTAAACTTGGTATCTATTTTCCTTAATGTATCGTCCAGGACGTAATGCTACAGTAACAGGCCTATTTCCGTTTTCTGCAAGGTTATCTTGACATGTACTATATGACCCTTACTTGAAATTCATACTAGTAAATATAATCTCTACTTATTTGCGTAGGATTCCAATATATAACAAAAAGGATTTTGTTGCATCCCGGACAACACCAGGTAGATAGAACTCGAGCTAGTTGATACGTTTTCATTTTTTTACCTTTAAACCATTTATCATCTTTTGTAATAATTACTGTTTATGAATGCTGCGTTTTTCATCAAATTTAACCTATTCATTATCCTACAAATACCTGTGATTAACCGAAAAGACAAAACACATTTTTAACATAGCGAAATTTCTATGAGGTTGTTGAGTTTTCTGCTTTTTCATCTTGAAAGAAGGAAGCGAACGACGTCTTTGCGTCAATTAGCAGCTGAGATTTTCTTAATTAGCACATATTCTGTGAATGCACTCGAACCAGCAGGCACTTGTGCTTTCGACCATCACATCGCATCAATATCGGCAGGAATCACGCACTTGTTTTTAAGGTCGCAAGATATCAATTATGTAATTTAAAAAAAAATATTTCCAATTGTGTATTTAATATATGTAAGGTTTCCTTAAAAATGGATATGTAATATGTTTTTAAATTAATGGAAAAATGTTTTAGACATGTATATGCATAACCACAGTGGTGATATGTTAGTTCATTATATTTACACGCACACACACACACGCATACACACACACACACACACACAAACACACATATATATATATATATATATATATATATATATATGAAGTTTTAACAAAGTAAATACAAGACTGCTAAATACCAAAATAGGGCAAGATCCATATATATATATATATATATATATATATATATATATATATATATATATATATATATATATATATATATATATATATATATATATATATTATTCGCGCATATTTTATTGAAGAGGATCTTCGTTCTTCTTTTTATGATCTTTTTTTCGAATTTTTCTTGTTTTCGTACAAGTATTTATGTTGTGGGATCCACAGTTCTTATAAAGTCCCCTAGTTTACCGAACGTTTTCGGTCTCGATTGACCATCGTCAGGGTTGTTCTTCCTGTGCATCCTACTTATTGATTGATTTTTTTCTCTGTTGTTTTGCTGTTTTTATTACTAATTTACTATATGTAGTTTCGCCTAATTTGAATTTTTTTCCTTCCTCTTCACCTTTATCGTGTTAGAATAGGTGGAGGATTCGGCTGCTGTTGTCAAAGTTTATTTTATTAATGGTTGGGTTTTTACTTTTTATTATTAATGCTTTTAGCATTGTTAGTCGTTGATAATTATTGCAAGTTTTTAATATGGTAGTGTTATTTTTTAAAAGTTCTTTGTATTGTTTGTAGGTGGTGTTTATTATGTTATGTTTTTGTTCGAGGTGTTTGCAAATAACACTGGAGGTGTTCTGATGTCCTGTGAGACGTCTTCCCAATGTAGTGCGTGTATGGCCAATATAGTTCATATTTTTCGAGTAGCAGCCTATTATATAAGAAAGCCGCTCTCACAATTTTTTTGATAGCTTCACACATTTTGCGCCGTACACATAATCATCCATTATCCAGAGTCATTGCCATAAACGGTTTGTATGATGAAACTTTTTTTTAATAAATGCACTGACCTTTGCTGTTCATATTTCCGTTGCTATTTACGTTTGTACGAATGTAACATTATTCGTTTGTATATATTTTCCATGTTTTCTCAACTATACTGCATTATTCATTCGAATTAATACAATATGCTTAAGAAGAGAGGTTTCTGTTAAGTGAAAAAGCGATAGGTAACCTGTGCTGATCGAAGAATTCCATCGACGTCACCACCATTCCTGCTATGCTACACCAGGATCTAGACTAAAAGTTGCCTTTTAGACGTTCTTTTGGTTAATTGAATGTGTTTTTACCTGTTGAACCACATCTAATCATCCATAACATCTCTAATCGTCATCTTTCATGGGAATAGGTTTATTTCCAAAACTTCGTGTCACTTCGAACTGCACTTAATTCGACACTTTTCACAATGAACCCTCGCTAATTTACTCGCTGTCTAATATAGGGCCATCCTTTATGTAACACTGAATGTTATTTGGAGTGTTTTATTAAAGATAATTTTTCGTTAGTTCTAGCAGAGAGTTCAATTTTTTAAAACATATTGTTCAAGAAAGAAATCACATTCTTTGAAAAGATTGTAATTTAATGCGACTCGTTTTCTGAAGAATGTAAATTTAAGGTTTAAATTAAAGCTCCTTGGTATCACTCTGAATGGGGCATAAAGAACAGGGGAGAATGGAAACGTCTTGGGTAATAAATTTCTTCCCTCCGAAGGACGATATTCTTCCTATTTCTTTGGTTTCTTACGATTAGAAATGTGGCAATATTTGTGCATGTGCTACCGCGTTGTTACTGACCCGATAGCCGGGAGGTGATTTGATCACTCGCGGAAGGATACAGAAGAGACAAAAATGCAATTCGTCATTACTCATTCTCTTTTGCGGCCGGCAAGCATGGGATGAGCACGCACAATTTTGTCTCTCCAAAAAGGGGGGGGGGTACCCTCTCTTTCTCAGCACTAGCTAAGAATAGCTAAATACGGTAAACGTTTAATTGTCATGAATTATTTTTTTGTAATATATTGTAATAGTTTTTTTTTTTACACGGTGGTCACCACTTATCAAGGTCCGGAAGCCACTCAGGGATAAGGGTTATTGCAAGTACAGTACGTTAGTGTGGAGATTTAATGAAGTGTTTACTTAAGAGGGCGGTTCATTAGGAATTTGTTAACATTGGACTTAAAGACATCCAAGTTGTAGTCAGGTGGGAAGCAGGCACACGGAACAGAGTTCCACAGGCGTGCAGTTCTAAGAAAGAAGCTTTGTTCATGGAATCTACGTTTTGATTTAGGCACAGATAAAGAGTGGGGGAAATTTTTCACAGTGGATTCAGCTAGACGGGTGTTTTTCGTGAAGGATTGGCGAGGAGGGGACCAGAGATTGGAGTTCAGACGAGCACCAGCCATGGTTAAGTGTCTCTTTTATATATATATATATATATATATATATATATATATATAAATTACAATCTCTATGTTGCGTCTTGTTTGATCTGCTTCAACATCAAGACGAGGTGTGCCACCTTCTCAGCCAGAACCCAACTTCAAGAAGTCATCCCTACAGAATGGAAACATATACCTAATTCCATGTATGCCTTTACTCTAAAAAAAAAAAATTACTCTCTTGTAACCGTTGGGCGGTCACTCTAGTGACCGACCCATAGTGTTGTATTGGTTGCCGTTCCCAGGACGTTTCTTGACCCTCCACGGGTTGACGCATAGTGGTATCTATTGGCACCGTTTACAAGGAATTTATTCCTAGCATACGAATGAAGCCGACCCATAGTAATAAACAAAGTTAAACACAACACTGAGGTTGCATTTAGCAAAACATGAAAGAAAGCATTTTGTTTTAATTATATCGGTTTTTCAGAAAACAAGAGAAGCATGCATGGTCCCCTGTGAGTGCACAGTGAACGAGGCATAAAAAATGACTAAATTCAGCATTTGCACCCCCCCATTTAGTCCCAAAAGTCCCCAGGTGAAAATGAACAAACGGTGCAGTTTAAGGCCTTAGCATATGTAAATTTAGTTCTGCACCATGCAAAAAAATGACTAAGTCCATCATTTGCTCCACCCCCATATAGCCCCAAAAGTCCCCAAGGTTTTAACATATTTAAATTTGTAGTTCAGCACCATGCAAAACTGCTAAATAGACATACACAGAAAATTTTGAACAAATATAGTCAAATAGTCCCAGTGTTTATATTAGTCCTAAAAAGGCCCCTGGGGCACACCCAAGAGTTTTTGCGAAGTATAGACAAACAAAATTATATAGAAATCAGTTAGTTACAACTTTTCAGAAAGTTTTATAAAAATTCAAGGCATCAATTTTTTAATAAGCACGAAAGTGTTAATTTTAGCCATTTTAATCCGAAAGGCACCTCTAGGGGAGGGCAACTGGAGTTTTCCCGGAAAATACATTCTGGTACTTTTTTACTCGTATCATGTTTAATGTTTGTGCAAAATATGAACAAATTCCAAGGTGTAGTTATTCAGAAAAGTGCGGACAGACGAACGGGCAGGCAAGGGTGAATTTACAGG
Source organism: Euprymna scolopes (assembly GCF_053919585.1). Taxonomy (NCBI): domain Eukaryota; kingdom Metazoa; phylum Mollusca; class Cephalopoda; order Sepiida; family Sepiolidae; genus Euprymna; species Euprymna scolopes. The sequence continues at coordinate 23,160,695 of NC_136493.1, forward strand.
TCCACCCTCCTTTTGTCTGGGGACAAAAAAAATGATGTATCCTGCGTTTTGATAATGTTTATGCAATATTTCTACATAAATAAAACAGTAGATGTATATCTGTGTGTGTCAAATTATTTAACCGATAAACTCATAAACTACTGGTCACACAACACTGAAATTAACAAGAAATAGTAATCATATATCAAAGATGGTTTATAATGAGTAAAAATATTTGTTTGGATGGATGGATAACGCGTACAGAACTATGCAGGGAAGTTGAAATGCAAAATGTTCATTTCAATTTGCCGACATATTTCTATTACTTTTGCGCATGCGAAACTTCATTCATAGCGTGAATTGGCTTAATTTTAAACCTTTCTTATCTATCCGTCGATAGTAAAAGCAGTATGGAACGGCGCTGGAGCGCTAAATGTTTTGGCTTCGATTTTAGCTAATAGTATCCAAGTAATTGTTTTTAACTTTTGAAATCACTACCATATATTAGTTACAATACAATATTCAATTGAGAATTGGTTCTGTAATAATGAATACGAAATCTGCATGAATTAAAATATAATTAATCGTATTTTACGACTGATAGTTTTTGATTAAAAGAACCCATTTGTATCCCCTCCTCTCTAAATGAATAAATATTATCTTCCTTTCTTTTCTTTTTTTATCAAAGCCTCATAAAAGCAGCGCCAGTATGATTTCATGCGACTCTGTGTCAGAAAATGCCGTTTTCTGAAGAATTCAAGAATGCATTCTGCATTGCTCAAGTGTCCAAATAATTGTAGCTTTGCACATCTTGTGTTCCAACTGCCGGCAGTTTCTTGCAAAATCATCTCCTTCTTCCACCTCCGGGAATGAATGAGTTTCAAATTACGCACTGGCTAATAGATATATAGCTGATTGTTCACTTAATTGATGAGGACTTCCTGTTCGAGGGAGATCCGTTGTGAGGCTATGTGACTTTCGTTTTCAAATGACAACTCTAATCGTATCGATGAGGATATCAAATTCGTTGAGTATCATTGGATATCACATACCATTATTTATCAATTAGGAAACGGGTTGAGAATGCTCTTTCCATTTGAGCAGCGAAAACCTTTATACATGTTGAACAAAAATCAAAGGTTTGATCGATGAATTCTGCAGCCGTTAGTTTGGTAGAATGCCATCTTCTGATTGGTTAATAATAATTTTTAAAAATGTCCCGCACTATCGGCCAAGCTCCAAACTCTGTCCCATCGCCGCAATGTCGAATCCTTAAGTCTGTTTTACAAGTATTTTAATGGAATTTACTCCGATGAACAAGCAGCAAAATCCCACCCTTTCACCATTGAGGTCCCTAGAGACCGGAAAATTTTCTACTTTAGTAGTTTCTTCGCTTGGGTTGCTAGCTTTTTTTAAAATTTCCTCCCGGTTTCCTGCACTAACCCGTAGAAGTTTAAATGTAATGTGAACAAACATCTTGCTGCTCAACTCCCCTCAGTCCCCTGTTAGGCACAATCTCAAATAGTAACCACTTGCAAGTCTTACTATACATTGTTTGGCGTGAAAAAGAGTGAAAAAAGTTACAATTAGAATAGGAATACTGACTACAGAGTATTATTCTATAAAGGATGCTGGGAAAAAAAATCACCAAATAAAATTGTGGCAACCGAATTTTACTCTTCGGCGTCCAAAAATAAAACAACTCAAATTCGTTTCTGCGCAAGTCTCTCTGCGCATACATTCGCCTGAATTAATAAAATAAAAAAATAAAATAAAATCTAACATAATAAAACAAACAGAAACATTCTAAGCCGATCAAATGTATTTCTATGGATTCATAAAAAAAATACAGGTTTTAATTCACTTTAGATGCATAAAAAAGCTAGGTTTATCTTCAATAAATAGTTAAGCCGAAATCCACGACAGATCTAACAGATCTAAGATCACCTCATATCCCCCTCCGCCCCTTTTAAAATACTCACTACTCTTGGTGATAATGGCCGCTCAAACCAGTCGGAACGTTGCCGATTTGTGAGCTATGTCAGTAAAGACAAGTAGTCGTAGACAAACATCCAGGATAACAAACTGAGTCATGTCCGCTTAGGCAAATTATTTGCTCTGTTGACAAATGAATGACATTTTGGACTCAATATATTTCTGTTTCAACCAGTTTGGGATACGTCCTTGATCTCGCTGTCAGGATACGTCCAAGACCTCGCCGTCAGGCAGAAGTTTAGCCTTGTTCAGTTTCTAATCTCTCAAGTTTATACCTAAAAATGTAATACCTATAAGTACAATGAACCGAACCAAATCTCCTATTTTATCGACTGTGGACCGTTTGTTTACAAAACATACACATGCACAAGAAAATCTTATATCTCTGACACAATGCTTCTCAACCACTATGTCGCGGCACACGAATGGGCCATTCAATGATTATTGGTATACCGCGAAGAAATAATAGCTAGAAGCCATTTTATTCAATTTTGTTTCACAAAGATATTTAATTTCCTAATTATGATGGTACCGTTCAATTCAAATTCTACAAATTTCTAGAATCGAAACGTTTCACGCATAATAATTCGTAAGCTTTTTTATGGTTTCTAGTAATGATGGGACGATTGATGTTTTTGGCCAATTTTTCGATATTTGCCGTCCGAAGTGTCGATCTTCAAAACGATGCCGATCTCGTGAGAATCTGTTGCGTCTGTCGAAAGTTTTAGGCAGACCTACGAGGAGTGTGCAATAAGTAATGCCCCTGACCCACTTCCCATAACAGTAGAGCAACAAAACTTGGCACAGTTATTAGTCTTTTTCTACATAGGAACCACCCAGAGTTATGCATTTCTACCATCGTTTGATGCAGCTCTGGAGACCGTTTTTGTAGAACACACCAGGTTGGTCCTCCAACCACGACGTGACTTCAGAAATCAAGGCAGCATCATCTGGGAAACGCTTTCCTTTCAAAAACAACTTCATGACTGGGAAGAGGTGAAAGTCAGAGGGTGCAAGGTCAGGAGAGCAGGGAGGATGAGGGATAATTTCATAACCATACGCCCGTGCTTCTGATCTGGCGACATACGAGTTGTGGACCGGAGCGTTGTCCTGCAGGAGGAAGGTACCTTTGCTGATCTTGCTCCGCCTCTTGATTTTGATAGATTGTGGTACCCTTTGCCAGGAAATCTATCACTACTCCGTCCTGGTCCCAGAAGACTGTGAGCATGATCTTGCCAGCGGAGGGCTGCACCCTTGCCTTCTTTCGAGATGGTGAGTCCAAGTGCTTCCACTGCATTTACTTGGCTTTGGTCTCTGAATCATAGTGATGGACCCAGGTTTCATCCTGTATAATCAGTCTTTTGAAAAACTTTGACTCATCTTTTTATGACACATCTCCAAATTCATCCTCGAGGACTCAACGCGTTCTTGCTTCTGGAATGGTGTGAACAACCTGGGAATCCATCTGGCAGACACCTTATGCATATGCAAATGGTCATGAATGATAGTTTTCACAGACCCAGTACTAATCTTGACATCTTGGGCTATTTGGCGAATAGTAATGCGCCGATCTTCCAAAATGGCAGCCTCAACTTGACGGACAGATGCCTCATCAATAGCAGAAGGGGGGCGACCAGGTCTGGGAACTGTTTCCACAGACTTCCGGCCATGTTTGAATTCACGATGGCAGCGTTTTACAAGTTCATATGATGGGGCATTATCACCATAAGTTTCTTTCATTTCATCAAAAATCTCCTGTGGTGAGCGTGCTTTCAAATACAAAAACCGGATCACTGCTCGGCATTCAACAGACTCCATTTAACATCTGACTCAGTTCAAACACCTGCAAAACAGAAACCACAATTAATTCAGAGCTGTACTTTGCCACATAACCCGTAGAGATATAAATCATTTCACATGCAAAATTTCAGCTAGACCAGAAAACTGGAAGTGGGTCAGAGGCATTACTTATTGCACGCCCCTCGTACATACATACATACATTTAGACAGGTGAGATTGATATTATAGATTTGAAACAGTTTTTTGTGATAGGTATTCCGGGAAAAAAAAACTGCTGCCATGTAAGGTTGGGAACCATTACGCTAAAATGAAAAAAATGATAACGATTTTTCCGTTTCTGAATTTTTGGTTATTTGTATTATTTGGATTCATTGGACTACTGTTCTGATCTTGAGTGTAATTTTCACAACGTTTTAGTCGATGTAACCTCCGACCTTCTTCAGGTGTATCTTGTCGAACTCAGAAATCTTTCTGATGAACTCGGGAATTTGGACGGACTTTCAAACGGAACCTTTTTATTTATTTCATGGAGGTAGTATGCTCTTGTTCCATCGGCCATGACTGGATAAATGCCCTAAGTAATTCGCAATTGTATTTTCCGGTTGCCCACACTGAGGATTGAAATTTCAACCTTTAGTAGAATATAACTTTTAAAATTTATTTTCCCAAGTATTCTAACCACTGCGCTATGGGTCCTTTCGATTTTCCCCCTCTACAAAAAAGACAGTATAGCTTGAGAAACGCAGACAAGACATAAAAATTTAATATGCTCCCACTAGATGACATGTGTTTCAGTTATTATCTTTCGTTTCAATTCACTACCATACTTTCCTATATTAGTTCCGGCAAAACTAACTTTCCCACACATTATATATGCACAGATGGTAGCTTGCTACTTACCCTCTAATTCCTTTCTCCTCCTACTTCTCACAGTCGAGGGCAACATTAAAGTCCTTTATTTTCATTAGTAAATACAACCAAAAGTGTTGATATGCGGTAAACAAATCAATCAATGAAAATCTATATATCTATAAAAGTGAAATTGTATGTGTGTCTGTGTCAGTACACTTCCCCACCAAACTACTCTGTCAATTTTCAGTCTACAGACTCGAGATTTGAGATAGGGGAAGGGAGATTTGATAAAATCTTTTTAGTCGGTTTTCGGCCAGGAATTTGACTGTCAAGGGGTCAAAGTTCAACAATTTGACCTTTGAAAACTCTTCCAAACTCCTCCGCCAATTTTGGGCCTAAACACTTGAAATGTTAGATGTAGGTTCCTTGGACATGGATCAAACTTTTTCATTTGATTTGAGCCCAAAACAATGCATGTTAAGGGGGTCAACATTGGGGTCAAAGTTTTCAAAAAATGACTTTTGCTGTCTCTACCAAATTACTCGCAAATTTCTGGTCTAAACATTTGAAATTACATAAAGTGTATTCAGACATAGAGCAGGTTTTTTAATCGGTGTTTGGCCGAAAAATTGGCTGCCAAAGGGTTCAAGTTCAAAAGATTTAAGCTTTGCAGTTTATAGCAAACTACTCAGCCAATTTTGGATATAGGTTACCTGGACATGAGTCAAACGTTTCAATATATATATATATATATATATATATATATATATATATATATATATATATATATATATATATATATATATATATATGCATATGCACATAAAGTTATGAACAGTACATAGGGCCCGAGCAAGCTGAGCTGAACTGCTAGTAATAAATAAATTGATGAACCATAGTCTAGGGCAACATTAAGGCTCCTTTTTTTGTATTAAATGAGGTACTGTAAAAATGACGCAAATGAAACGAATTCTATTTAGGGAGGATGTATGTTCGGCACTTTCGTTAAATAAATGGAATATAAAGTTAGCAGGAAATTCAAAGAAGTCATTTGCAGTTTTACTTTCTTTTGCTTTGTTTACGTTTTTACGTTTTTTCTTTTATTTATTACTTTTTTTTTTTGACACATACATTAAAAAAAATCTGTGTACGCAAGGAAAACGCATTCAATTTTCCAAGATTTTTCATTGTTGAAGAGACATTTCAAGAATATTCAACTTTGACAAAATTTCACATTTTTTTTTTCCTGAAAGTCTGAGAATAGAAGCCCCATATTCTTTAATTGTTCTCTTCAGTTTCTTTTTTTCCCAGTCGAAAGATGTGTTTTTTTTTATCCCAAAATAATGTCCTCCATTTTTACGTTCTTTCTCTTTCATTTTTTTTTAATGATGTCAACCGAATGTACTTTCTGCATTTGTTGCATTTTTTTTTTGTCTTTTTTTGTTCAGAACATTATTTGTGATGCTTATTCAGGTTGGCACTTGTGGCGGCAATTAAAAGTAAAGAAAATGCAGAAAAGCCTGAATGATGTACGTACTCGTTACAGAACGAAGATGTCATATTCCAAAAATCACGTAAATCGATCAAGTAGTTTTTATTTAAAACTAAGAAAATCAAAATGTATGATTTTTAGCGATTTTACTACTAAACTGTACTAATCATGAGACTTATTTTTCCTCTCACTTTCGATTTGAGTTGTCCCCCTTTTTTATTTCATCGAATTTAATAATGGCCGAAAAAAACACTATTACTTGCTTAGTTGTAAAATTTGATTTTCTTGAACAACGAAAACAAATACTTGATCAAATTACGTGATTTTTGGAATATGACATCTTCATTCTGCAACACGTACGTACATCATACAGAAAAATAAGCACCTGATTTGTTAGCTTTACTTAAATTACCACACAAGCGCATGTGCTAATACATGAAAATGTTTCACGGTAGCTCATTTGATGCCTGGGAGGTGGTGTTCCTATTTACTATGCCTCCCCACGGGACAGAGTTAGACACCAGGGTCGTTTTTTAACGTGGAGAAAAGGTACAAAAAATAAAAATTGTCTCAGTCGTGAAGGATTTCTCCTCCACCGAAAGAGAACAAGAAATAGAAGTGCAGCATCTGAAGAACAGATGGTATTTATTTGCTCCCCCACCGAGCAAATTAGGCACAAGGCCGATTTTTAATGTGAGGAGTGAAGGGAGGGGGAAGGGAAAAAGGAGACCAGCTCCCGAGAGGTGGGAAATGGGAGCTGGTTAAAGGTCAGGCATGTGGGGTTGCCCCCACATCTGGTCTTTGCTAGTCATAGCTTGCAGCATCTGCCGGAACAGATACTACACTTTGATCTTGTCCCGAAGGTATTTATTTGCTTCCCCACTGAGCAAATTAGGCACAAGGCCGTTTTTTAATGTGGAGATGGAGGGAGGGGGAGGGAAAGGGGGATCCTGCTCCCGAGAGGTGGGAAATGGAAGCTGGATAGTAACTGTGGTCGTAGGGTGATCCCTACCTTGACCAAGTTCAGATATGTGGGGTTACCCCCACATATGGTCTTTGCTAGTCATAGCTGGTCTTTGCTTGCAGCATCTGCCGGAACAGATGGTATTTATTTGCTCCCCCACCGAGCAAATTAGGCACAAGGCCAATTTTTAATGTGAGGAGTGAAGGGAGGGGGAATGGAAAAAGGGGACCAGCTCCCGAGAGGTGGGAAATGGGAACTGGTTAAAGGTCAGGAATGCAGGGTTGCTCCCACATCTGGTCTTTGCTAGTCATAGCTAGTCATAGCTTGCAGTATCTGCCGGAACAGATGGTATTTATTTGCTTCCCCACTGAGCAAATTAGGCACAAGGCCGTTTTTTAATGTGGAGAGAGAGGGAGGGGGAGGGAAAGGGGGATCCTGCTCCCAAGAGGTGGGAAATGGGAGCTGGATAGTAACTGTGGTCGTAGGGGGATCCCTACCTTGACCAAGTTCAGATATGTGGGGTTACCCCCACATATGGTCTTTGCTAGTCATAGCTAGTCTTTGCTTGCAGCATCTGCCGGAACAGGCACAAGGCCGATTTTTAATGTGAGGAGTGAAGGGGAAATGGGGACCAACTCCCCGGGGAGTAGGGGAGCTGGATAGTGACAATTGGTATGAAGGGTTGCCCCTACATTGACCAAGGTCTTATATGTGGGGTTGCCCCCACATATGGTCTTTGCTTGCAGTATCTGCCGGTACAGATGCTACACTTTGATCTTGTCCCGAAGGCCAAGAAAAATGAATATAAGAGGTGGTGTTGCTGAAATGGATACAGACGTGGACCTAAATACGACCGGCTTAAGTTTAAGTCCTGATAGTTCCATAACACATCTTAAATAATACGGTCATATCATCCATAGTCAGTCATTTCAACCACTCCAAAGTGAACCCCACATTAATATCAATAGTCCAAATCACGAGCGCGTGGCTATGAAATCCTCCCCTCCCTTTATATCGTCTGCCTTTCTCAATAGTTACGGCAGTAGGGTAACTACTATGATAGCAGAATACAGTTTCATATTGGGTAAAATAGCATCTTGTGTTTGATTAACCGTGTACGACGAATCGTTTAAAGTAATGAACTATTATGAGATGTATTTGACCTTTTCTGGAAGAAATACTCAACCAAGAAACGCTTATGAACGCCTTCCTCCTCTCTCGGTTTCCGGAATAGGTAAAGGCCTCAACTCACTGGCTATATATATACATTTTTTTTGAAAATGATGAATGGAAAAATTACGACAAATGTTATGACGATAAGAGATTATTGGGACAAGAGGAAAACGTGTGTAACTATTAAGCAGGAAAGGAATAGAGGGGAACTTTATATAAAAGAAAATTACGAAAAATTTTGAAAAATTTAAAAAAGAAAGGAAAACACGAGGAATATTAAATAAGTAATACGGCTGACTAAATTCCTTTTGTCTGATCTAGGTGAAATTTAGTAGTTACAATTATGATATATATATATATATATATATATATATATATATATATATATATATATATATGCTAGACGACCCGTGATCCGTTGGGTCAGTATGTTATATTAGCTATGGAATTCATGTATGAGCGTGACACTTGTGACGTAAAGAAAATAGTTGGGTTTTTTTGACATAACAGAAACATTTATATGAAAGTATATTAAAATGAAAAAATCACGGACGGATCACTCAAACATGAAAAAAAAAAAAAAATCCTCCCTATTCGTGTAAAGTTACTTATTTTTCCGAATAATCGCTCAAAAATCGAAAATTAAACATGATTTTCCTACGAATCGAACACAGACGAAAGTCATTTAGCAGCAAAAACGCACGAACCTATCGATGAGAAATATAAGAATGAAAAACCCATATTGGAATCCTTCAACCAAGTTATAGAATCTTAAAATCTAAAAAAAAAAAGACTTAATAAAACCTGAAGCAAAAAATAAAACCTTAATAAATAAATAAATAAAATAAAATAAAACTAATATTGAAACAGATTAGTAAATGTGTCAACAAATTCACCGTTCTCACACAACTATTTTGTATCTAGAAATGTAAACAAAAAATAAAAAAAATGAAAGGAAGGAATGAAGGAAAAGGGACGGATACAGAGTAGTAGCAGTAGTAGTAGTAGTAGTAGTAGTAGTAGTAGTAGTCTTGGCTTTATTACAATTGTTCTTATGTTTGTCAACGGGTTAAAGTTGTTTAGTTGTAAGAAAATAGCGACATTATAGTTGTAATAAAGAATAGTTGCAAAACACCCCCAATCTTCCCATGTTAAATAATAATTTCGAAATAATAACGTTAATATTTCAGTGCGCATGTCAAAATCTGCAAAAGAAGCGATTTGTTTTTATTTATTTTACGTTGTTATGAGTTAATGTTTATGTGCGCATGCGCAACCGCATGGCGTAAACCGGAAAGTGGGTTACATCACTCGTTACAAGGTCATTTGAGTCTTATGATTATATATGCATAGATCATCGTATAACGATTAGATCACTGTCTGACTGACGTAAATGAACATTTAAAAATTAAAATGTTTAAATTCAACGTTATTTCACGCGGTTAATGGTAGCTGAATTGATACGGTCTCCGCTAATCGAGCCAGAGATGTTTCGTGTTGCGGGGTTCGAATCGTTGCACCTGCACTGAAGATTCCCGAAAGGATGAAACACTAGTGTCTGTAGGTATTTAATTATTATAGTAAAATATATATATATATATATATACATGGAATCGATTACGCAGCAAAAGATTGATTAAAAGACTTCATCACATCTACAATTCTTCCAATTTGTTCTAAATGTCATCCGGGGTACATGTCTACAAGATGGTTAGAGGGAACAAAAAGGAATTCAGGAAAAAAGCATTAACATGCTTGACTTTTAACATTAAATAAGGCAAATTAGGTTTCATGCCTTGTCTCGAAGAGAGACGGTGACTAAGTGGTGAACGACTGTGGTTGAATAACAAATTGTTAACTATTCTGTACTTTTATCAAACAATTTTAGTGATTAAAATCATCAGACGACTCCAAATTCGCCCGTCGGTAGCATCTCATTTGCATATGAGGTAACCAGAAATCTCATTACTTGACAAGACCCACCTGCATATGATTAGATGCAGCAGCCATAAATAACTATTTATGATTATTTATACACCAAAGAGTTCTAATTCAAGGAAGATAATTCCCAACACGGAAGTGTATATTCTTTTCAAAATACTTAATTCATGTATCGCTTTCTAAATTTCCAAGATTTACATATGAAACCATTCGCTTCATGATTGAAAAAAAAAAAAATTTTAAGAAAGCTAAAATTACAAAATTCTGCTTAAAAATTTTTTTATAATGACTGCATGTCAGTTTTAACATTTTAACTGTTAATTGCTTTTTATAAAAAAAACTGTTAACAACTGTTAAGAAGAAATACTAATTTGTAACTGAATGCAGTCGTTGTATTTATGCTCGTCAACGTTAATAAATCAGCTTGTCATCAATTCCATTTACGTTTTTAGAGTGAAATAATTACTCTAAAATCAACACAAAAGCAAAAAAATGGCATTCGTATTATTTGGAATATTCAACCTAATTTTCTCATTTTAATGTCATTTGCACAACGTTTCTGTAAATCTCTGATCTTCTTCAAATATATCTTTGACGAACTTGGCAAATCTTTCTGTTGAAATTTCAGTCTGTCAAACTCAGAAAATCTACACGGAATTTCGAACAAAACTCTTTATCTGATTCATGGCGTAGAATGTTCTCGTTCCATCAGCCATGACTGGATGAAAGTCCTAAGTAATTCGCAATTGTATTTATTTTGAGTGTTGGATCCGTGGCTTAGTGAATAAAATGCATGATGAAATCCAGTTGTAAAGTTACACTTTTCTGGCGGTTGAAGGTTCAATCCTCAGTGTAGGCGACACTTAAAATACAATTACAGATTACTTAGGACTTCTACCCAGTCATGCGTCGTAGAACGCGGGCATGCTACCATCATGGATTAAGTAAAGAGTCCTGTTTAAAATTCTGTGCAGATTCTCGAGTTCAACAGAAAGCTTCCCGAGTTTGACAGAAATATTCCCGAGTTTGACAGAAAGATTCCTGAGTTTAACAGAAAGCTTCCCGAGTTCGACATAAAGATTCCCGAGTTTAACAGAAAGCTTCCTGAGTTCGACAGAAAGATTCCCTAGTTTAATAGAAAGCTTCCCAAGTTCGACAGCAAAAGCTCCTAAGTTTGACAGAAAGATTCATGAATTAAACACGATACACCTGAAGAAGGTCGGACGTTACATCGACCGAAACGTTGTGAAAATTACACTGAAGATGAAAACAGTAGTCCAAAGAATCCAAATAATACGAATAATCAATCCTCCTCTCCAAAATTCATAAACAAATATGATTGCACGACTCCTTTCCAATTTGGATGCCCAACGACTCTGCTCCGTTGCACCTCACGCAATTCCTAACATAATTCAAGAGTATTTTTATATCAAATATTGTGTAATTCATACGAATATTATTATTTTTAGATATATTAGTATTTATTATTTGCAGCAATAATGGAAGTAATATAAGAAAGTGTCTCATGTAGAGGATTTGACAAATCAAAGGTGCTTCATGCATAATGTGTGTAAATAAATCCAACAGATTTGCAGCCTATATCTGTTCATTAGCATCATTATCCACAGCCGATTCTACACACTCCCAAACAGGTTTTCAACAGAGCTTTGGAGGCCTCCTTAGTTTTATTTGTTGTTTTCTTATTTAAAATAGTGTAAGAAAAAAAATTATACATCGATTTTAAGGGCTGTTTTGGTTTCATGTGGTTTATCTTTTATACAACAATTTTTTTTTTTACATAGGCATCACCACTTATCAAGGCTCAGGAGCCACTCGAGGATAAGGGTTAAAGAGTGTACAGTAGTCAATTGGACAATATAGTAATTGTCAGCAATTGAAATTCAGTAAATTTGTTAACTTATATGGAACGGCTCATCAAGAGCTTGTTTACATTGGACTTGAAGACAACCATATTGTAATCAGCTGGAAAGCAGGAAAATGGGAGACAGTTCCACAGGCGTGCAGTTCTAAGAAAGGAGCTTTGTTCATGGAATCTACATTTAGGTTTAGGCACAGATAAAGAGTGGAGGGAATTATTGATAGTGTTTTCAGCTAGAAGAGTGTTTCTTGTGAAAGTTTGGCGAGGGGTGACCATAGATTGAAGCTCAGTCGAGAACTTGCCATGAAAATTACGATAAAGCAAAGATAAACTAGCTTCTGTGAGAACGAGGTTGCAGGGAAGAAAAAAAAGACATCTCCTATGAGGCTACAAAGACTATTTTGAACTCTATCAAGGCAGGACAAGTCCTTTCTAGAAGCTCCTGCCCAAATGTGGCAACAGTACTCCATCCTTGGACGAACTTGGCTCTTATATAGATAGAGAATTGCATCAGCAGTGAGATATCTACTGGATCGTTAGAAGGATCCCACCATTTTTCCAGCGGCCTTGGCAACAGATTGGATGTACGTGTTCCATTTAAGATCAGGAGTAAAGGTCAAGCCCAGAAGCTTGTTAAAACATGAGGCTTCCCCAAGACGAGAGCCATTCATTTCAATTGATGCCAGATGGGGATCAGAACGTTGATGATGTAAAGATAGATGCATTAAAAGCAACCAGCCACTTTCGAAACATTCTAGATCCCTATTTGCTTGTCTCCCTTGGCAGAGTTTGACACAAAGTCTTTTTTAATATAAAGAAAATGCAGCTCCTTACAAAGGGGCACTCTGAATTAGGACAAAAACCTGCCTCAATCTAGAAAGATTTCTCCTCCGGTGACCCAGGACAGAAAAAGCTAAGTGTAGTAGCAGAACAGATGGTATTTATTTGCTCCCCCGCCGAGCAAATTAGGCACAAGGCCGATTTTTAATGTGAGAAGTGAAGGGAGGGGGAAGGGAAAAAGGGGACCAGCTCCCGAGAGGTGGGAAATGGGAGCTGGTTAAAGGTCAGGCATGTGGGGTTGCCCCCACATCTGGTCTTTGCTAGTCATAGCTAGTCATAGCTAGTCATAGCTTGCAGTATCTGCCGGAACAGATACTACACTTTGATCTTAGGCTAAAAGAAGAGTCGCTTTTAACAGTAATATTATATTTAAAGAGAAAGGCGTTGTCATGATTCTTATTTGCGACTAAAGATATTTTTGTCACGTTTTATAACTAGACAACAATGTTTTCAATCGATGAAGAAAAAAACAAAAGCAGAGTGAAAGAATCACAAAGATGTTTTAAACTGGAGAAAATTTATTTCAGAAACTAGTCCTTGAAGATGTTAAGTAAAAGATAGACATGCTATGGTTTAAACAAGGTTTGAAGCAAAGTACATCAACATGAAATGAGAAATAGTCCTTTGACCAATCTGTACGAGCAAAATGAATGCCGATGTTGAAACTGCATAAACATTTTGACCCCTCCCTTTACTAAAAATTCACCAAAAATCAGGAAATAAACCAATTTTAATGAAATTTTCAGTATATATCAAATAATGATCGCGGAATATAATAAACTTATTATTTTTATTTAAATCTTAGTGGAAATGTATCATTTTGTTTAAACAAAAAATACCTTTATGGTTATGTTTTTCAGTAGTAAATAAAAAACGCAAGAATGTATTTTTTACTTTTTATAAATAATTTGTAACAATAAGCAAAAAAATAATAATTTTTACAGGAAGATTACGAAAAAAGCCTCTAAAGTCTGTATTAATAAATTTGATATAACTCGAAGAAAAATGAATTTCTTGAACTACCGATATTACCATTGAATTAAGCATTGTTTATTTAATATTTTCACAAAAAAAAGTTATAATAGCAAAAATATTTCTACTTTTTTTTCCAATTACAGATTTTGCATGATTTTAATATGCAAGATTTAAATAATTTCCTTGCTCGCAAGAATGTGAAACTTTCGGTGTAACATAATTTTTAGATAATCTCAAACAATAATTAAAAAAAAAATTAGTTTAAAAACAGGAACATAAAAAAATGGTTAAATTAAAAAGTGATAAAAATTTATACAAACGTTCAGAATAGGAATGTATGGATGCACGTTTGGGGAAAAAAAAAAAAGAAATCTGACATCCCTACCTCCTTTTACTATCATGACTTCATTTTGAAACAGCGTTTCGATTCGCTGAAATTTTGGGCCTCCTTATAATCGCGTTTACAAAATTTTAGTTTGTTGCGTTTTTGGCGAACAGTAAATTACTGGCTTTTTGAGGGCTAATTAAGTTATTTTTTGCACAAAAAGGTGTTTTTTTCAACTCAGTATCTTAGGACTTTACTAGTTATCTTTGAAATAGACCCAGAAAACTAATATTTGTCTTTTAAAGGATTTTTACAATGAATTTATTTAACTTCGAAATTTAGCTGAATTTAGTAGCTCGCCGTGAAAACATTTTTCATAACTTTTTTTCACGTGTACAAATATTTCTTTCCTTTAGGAAATAAAGTTTAGTCCTTAATCTTTCAAATACAATTAAAAAGAAGGCAGAGCGGTAGCTCTAGATATATCTAAGGCTTTTGACAGGGTATGGCATGAGGGTCTCCTCAGGAAGATTAGATCTTACGGTATCACTGGTAGAATACTTAACATAATTAAATCCTTCTTAGATAAGAGAAAAATCCAGGTAGTCCTCGACGGTCGCACATCTAAACAATATGATATAAATGCGGGAGTGCCCCAGGGTTCTATCCTTGGACCTCTATTGTTCCTGATATTCATAAATGACCTCCCCGACAACATTGCCTCTGAGATGGGTATATATGCTGATGACACTACACTCTATGGCAGACACGACAGGAAGACGAATGAACACATTTCTAAAGAAATGGCAGAAACACTAGAGGAAGATCTCCAATCTGTAGTGGAATGGGGACAAAAGTGGTTGGTCGCGTTCAATGCTGCCAAGACTAAACTAGTTTCATTCAATAATTACAAGAAACCCTCTCTACCACCAATAGCAATGGCCAACGACCCTTTATCTGAGAGTCCATCTTTCAAACTCCTTGGCCTAACGTTCACAGGAAACATGAGTTGGAACAATTACATTGAAGGCATTGCCAGGGCCGCTGCAAGAAAGGTAGGCTCTCTCTACCGTGCTAGAAAACTACTAACACCCGAAAGTATCCTGTACCTCTATAAGGCCACCATTCGCCCATGTATGGAGTATTGCTGCCACATCTGGGCTGGTGCATCTGCTACTAGTCTCTCGCTCCTTGACAAGGTTCAAAAGAGAGTCGCAAATCTGATAGGCCCTGAACTGGCATCTAAGCTTCAGCCTCTGTCCCATCGACGAAATGTTGCATCCCTCTGCCTGTTCTACAAGTATTTTAGTGGTGAATGCTCTGATGAACTGCAATCACTTGTGCCCCCACGACGCGAGCACCCTCGACAAACCCGACAGGCTACTAGATCCCACCCCCACACTGTAGAGGTCCCTAGATGTAAAAGATCTTTTTACTCCAATAGTTTCTTCCCCAGAACCGCAAGACTCTGGAATTCCATTCCAGGTCCCTGCTTCCCCAAAAGTACTGACGTGCAGAAGTTCAAGTGTAACGTGAACCGACACCTTGCTGCCCAAATCCCTACATAGTACCCCAGTAGTTGTTGCCCCTGATAGTAGCCCCTACACCAAAGTGGCAATTTGCCTTGTTTGGGGTGAAAATGTAATTAAAAAAAAAAAAAAAAAAAAAAAACCTACAAAAAAATTATGATAAATCGGCTTTCAAAACTATGTCCCCTTATTTTCGCCCGCCCATTTTTGCCCGCCCATTTTTTGCCCGTACCATACTCTATGTAGAACACATTTTTGAAACTCTGCGAATCAAAGAACTCTTAATACTGTAATACGTCATTAAAACTTAGTAACAAAATACAGTACAGTATATAATACACATGTATATAATCAAATAACATTCTAAATAACACCGTAAGGCGAGGCAAATACCGTAACCAGGGGGCGGCGGAAAACATCGTATTTCACATTGTAACCTAAAAAAACGTATCCTAGGGCCACCGTATCCCGGAGTTCTACTGCATTTCCGTTTGAGTATTTTGTCAAATAATAAATTCTTGCAAATTATAATTTACAGTCTTTAACTGTGTTCGTTTATGACCAGCTCTATATTCTAGTTTGGTTGTATTGAGCTTTTTTATTTGGTTGGGATTACTATATAAATATTAATATTCTAAATTTACATGAGTTTTTGGCTTGTTCTTTTCTTTTTTTTTACAAAGGAGTCACCACTTATCAAAGCCCAGAGGCCACTCAAGTATAAGGGTTAATAAGCGTACAGTAATCAATGGGACTATTGGTGTAACATTGTAGTAATCGTCAGTAGTGGAAATTTAGTAAATTGGATTACTTCAGGAAACGGCTCATCAAGAATTTGTTTATGTTAGACTTGAAGACGACCATATTGTTGTCAGCCGGAAAGCAAGCTAACGGAGAGAGTTCAATGAGCGTGCAGTTCTGAGAAAGAAGCTTTGTTCATGGATTCTACGTTCAGATAAAGAGTTATAAATTCAATTTTTACTTCTTGACATATATATATATGTATATATATATATATATATATATATATATAACACCAAAACATGGAGAAAGTAGTGAAGCAGGGCTTTGGAAATCCTTTTACCCGAATATGATGTCCAGCATGTTAAAAATACATCATTTGTTGTAAAAATCTCATGGATAAACATCTGAAGAAGTTGATGGTAACAGGATATTTTTATGGAAACATAAATCGTAAAATTGCCAACTCATCAATGAAACAGCTGTAATGGAAAAAAGTCCAGAAAATAAACGAAGGTTATAAAAAAGAAAACGTGAGTCTTTGAATTTTCAACAAAATTTTACACTATATATGCTCTGTCCCTATTAAATAGACACATTGAGCTTAACTCAAAATCAACGGTGACTGGTTTTTAAAAGAACAATGTAGACCCATTAAACGAAAACGGTATACATTGAAAGTAACGACATTTCCAAAACAAACTTAAAAAATTTATATATATATATATATATATATATATTGGGTATATTTACGCAGCATATTCTTATTGAGACAAATGTTATTGAAATGCATGGAATTTTTGTGTTTCTTTTCTATCTTCTCCAATCTCTGAATAATTTTTCTTTCATTTTTCTCAAATTTTTTTAGGTTGGATCCATAAGTTTCTTTGTGAGCGCTTTCGATAGGAATACTTCCATCATCCTCAGGCATATCGTGTTGTAAAAATTATATATATATAATGAGAGAGAGAGAGAGAGAGAGAGAGAGAGAGAGAGAGAGAGAGAGAGAGAGGGGGGAGAAACAGATTGTTGTGGTGAGTCCCCCCCTACTGACAATAATAAACTCTTCCACTTGCTATGAAGACCAAGAGAAATTATGCACGAGTCATGCACATGTGGCAGTCGGACTGACGTATAACCACACTCTCCATTTGTTGCAATTATATTTCTGTTCAAATTTCAATTCAAATTTTGCGATTTCTCATTAGACACAGATTAAATGAGATTTTCTCAGTTTTAACTTGTTTTTAAGACCCTATGTTTAAGCTTTAATTTTAGACATTTTCTAACGGAAAACCTTCTACTCTAATAATATTTTTCTCTCGAACTGCTAAACGTTGGAATTCCATCCCAGGCTCCTGACTCTACTGGTATGCAGAAGTTTAAATGTAATGTGAACAGATATCTCGCTGCTCAGGACCCTACATAGTGTCCCTGCAAATTTGGTCCAAATTAGTAACCTTTTAAGTCCAAGTCCTATACCTCTATAAGGCCACCATTCGCCCATGTATGGAGTATTGTTGTCATATTTGGGCTGGTGCATCTGCTATTAGTCTCTCACTCCTAGACAAGGTTCAAAAGAGAGTTGCCAACCTGATGGGTCCTGAATTGTCATCTAAGCTTCAGCCTCTGTCCCATCGATTAAATGTTGCATCCCTCTGCCTGTTCTACAAGTACTTTAATGGTGAATGCTCTGACGAACTACAAGCACTTGTACCCCCTCGACGTGAATACCCCAGACAAATCAGACAACAGCTAAAGCCCACCCCTTCACAGTAGAGATCCCTAAGTATAAGAAAGCCTTCTACTCCAATAGTTTCTTCCCCAGAACTGCTAGACTTTGGAACTCCCTTCCGGGATTCTGCTTTCCCAACTATACTGACATGCAGAAGTTCAAATGTAATGTGAACAGACATCTAGCTGCTCAACTCCCTTCATAATATCCCTGCAACTTATGTTCCTGATATTAGTCCCCTACTTCAAAGTGGCGCTGTGCTTACTTTGGAGTGAAAATTGAATTAATATATATATATATATATATATATATATATATATATATATATATATATATATATATATATATATATATATAATTTCAGGGAGGGAGATATCCAAAAACAAAGAGTAATTGAATTTCAACAAAGGTCGTTGATAGTGCTCAATCAAAGAGAGTAAATTATCTTTTTTTGTATTATTCTCTATATAAATACATTCATATCTTGCTACGATATGCAGACCGTTTCGATCGTAATAGATCTCATCATGCAAAAAAAATTCAAAATTCAAAAATGGTTCAGGACCATTTTTAGTTTTTGAGGAGATAAACTTAGCCATGACTGGCGTGGAGCGAAGTTAAGGATCTTACCATTATATATATATATATATATATATATGATACCAGCCATTATAAATCTATCTATTACACACACACACACACACACACACACACATACATATATATAAAGAGAGAGAGAGAGAGAGAGAGAGAGAGAGAGACAGAGACAGAGCAAGAGGATTATTATTATTAAGAATAGCGGGTAAGATGGTGATTATAATGAGTAGAAAGGGATGCTGGTGTGAATTAGAAGAGCAATTATTAAAACACAAGTGATGAACAAGGATGCAGAGATGTAGAATAGAATAGATTTGAGGCGGTTAATAACTATTAAAATAATGGTTATCACAGCAATGCGAAATAATTGGTGGTGGCGATGGTGGGAGTGGTGGAATGAAGGTATTAATCGTTGCAATTGGAAATTGGAATGATTTATCTGCTAATGTGGTTGCTGATAAATCTGATAAATTACCGCAACAATTCCGAATGAAGTGGTTTGTCATAATGATGAGAAAGCAGACAATAAAACTGCATGAAAATGCAAAAAAAAAAACAAAAAAAAAAAAAAAAAAAAAAAAAGCGGAAATTTTTACTTCCTCTCGTTTGCCTGGAGGTAATTATTATAATTATGACAACGGGTAATGCTGTTTCGATGACAAGAAAAGAAACAAGAACAGAAACGATGATAACGTAGACAATGAATCGCCGTGGTTGATAAAATCCTTGAAATCATAATGAAGAGAAAAATTACATCATCAGCAGCAGCAGCACGATGGCTGAGTGGGTTACGACACGGACTGACAACCTGGGTGTGCCAAGTTCGAATCCAGTTCGCTCCACAGAAAGGGTTTAATTTTTGTACGTTAGCAACATTCAAATGGCTCCTAATCCTAATCTGATGCCTTTCTAGTAACTACTAACTAGAAAGATACCGGAGAAACGGATGCCAACAATAATCATCCGATTAATTTGAAATGAATGAATGATGCTCAACAACAACAACAACAACAGAAATCATTATTATCCATCATCATCTATCATCACTATGGCTGTGACAACAGCATATTCTTTTTATTGTTTTGACTCTTGAGTATATATCCGTTAGTATCTTATATGTTTTTTTATATAGACGTATGTGGTTTTCGGTTGATTGACTGTGTCAGATATATACTTGAGAGTCAAAAGAATGGAAAGAATATGCTGTTGTCACAGCCCTAATCATCGCGGTCAAAGATTCTTTCCCAGAATTACCAGCTTGTAAAACACAAAACTGCAGGGCTGCTTCCCAGCTAACTATAACATGGTCGGTTTCAAGTCTAACATAAACAAGTTCTTGTGTAGCCGTCATCTTAAATAATTAAATCCTACCCAAGACCCACCATTGCCGATCATCAAGGTGTTGTCGCACGGGCCACCTGATATTAATCAAGGTTTAATTATAATTAATCATAATTAATTATAATTATGACAACGGGTAATGCTGTTTCGATGACAAGAAAAGAAATGAGGATAACGTAGACAATGAATCGCTGTGATTGATAAAATACTTGGAATCATAAGGAAGAGAAAAATTGCATCATCATCATCATCATCATCACCACCACCACCACCATCATCATCATCATCATCATCATCATCATCATCATCATCATCATCATCATCATCATCCTGTGGGCCTTGATACGTGGTAATCCCTCACGAAGTAAAAAAGAAATCATCATTATCATCATTTTACATTCATTTCCATTTTTATATGCATAATATATATATATATATATATATATATATGTGTGTGTGTGTATATATTTTTTTACATGGAGTTCACCACTTATCAAGGCCCAATGGCCACTCAGGGATAAGGGTTATTATGTGTACAGTAATCAAAAGGATAGTGTAGCAATAGTATTGGAGAATTGGTAAGGTGTCATTACTTAGGGGGGGCGGTCCATCAGGAATTTGTTTGTGTTGTACTTCCAGGTTGAAGTCGGGAGGGAAACAGGCAAGCGGAGCAGAGTTCAACAGGCATGCAGTTCTAAGAAAGAAGTTTTGTTCATGGTATCTACGTTTCGATTTAGGCACAGATAGGGAGTGGGGAAAATTATTGACGGTGGCTTCAGCTAGTCGGGTGTTTTTTGAGAAAGATTGGCGAGGGGGGCCAGAGAATGGAGCTCAGACGAGCACCTGCCATGGAAATAACGATAGAACAATGACAGGCTCGCTACGTCTCTTCTGTCGGAAAGAGGTTGCAGGGTAGAGAAAAGGGCATCCCCCACCAAGCCACGGAGTCTATTTTGTACTCCGTCAAGGCAGGATAGGCTTTTTTTTGCAGCCCCGCCCAGATGTGGCAGCAGTACTCCATCCTTGGATGTACTTGGCTCTTATATAGATAGAGAATTGCATCAGTAGTGAGATATCTTCTGGAGCGGTAGAAGGATCCCACCATTTTCCCAGCAGCCTTGGCCACAGACTTGATGTATGTGTTCCATTTAAGATCAGGTGTAAAGGTCAAACCCAGGAGCTTATCAAATCCTGGGGCCTCCCTTAGACGAGAGCTATCAATTTCAATTAAAGTAAATACTTAAAGTTTACGCATAAATCTATACTTCCTATATTAATTTTATGTGAGTAAATTAAATATATATATATATATATATATATATATATATATATATATATATATATATATATAGATAGATAGATAGATAGATAGATAGATAGATAGATAGATAGATTTTGTTTCATAACTTATTTTCAGTCGCCATTTTGTTCACATTTTGTAATTCATTCAAGATACTTATTAAATTTGTGTCTTAAAAAATTGTCTATCGCAAGCGATCTTTTTTTTTTCTTTTTATTTCTTTTTCTTTCTCAAAATATTTAAGGAATTTTTTTTTTTTATGACAAAAAGAAATTCTTTTCCTGTGAGTAATCTAGCGACTGTTTCTTGGATGCCTCAAAGGAAGTTTATATGACTGAGCAAATCAAATGTCTGCATTTCTTGTAAAATAATAAAAGTTGATAAAAACTGAAATACAATTACGTTTGCGGTTTGCCACCGTAAACAATTGTAAAAATACACCTTGAAAAAGATTTGCAACAAAATCAGCCTTCATTTTATTGTGCTTCCTCTTATGGGATTTCTTTCACAAATCAAAAGTTTGTGCTACACTTAGTCAGCTTGTATTATCCTGCTTATATGCATTCGCCTCGACAGAAGACGGCAGAGGAGTAAACCTTGATCACAAATTCATATTTTCTTTACTATTATATAAAAGGAACGTCTGGAGTTCGTTCTCTATGGACTACAAAACGGCTAGGGCGATTTTTTTTTTGGGAAATTTCACACAAAATGTACCGTATGTGTCTGGCAGTGTTTTTAGATAGCTTTTAGATGCGCATAGACAGAAGATGGAAGATATAGAGGAGTGGACCTTGATCACGAATTTGTATTATCTCTATTATCGGAATCGGAAAAATTTGTGTCTATTTTTGTCTGGAGTTCGTTCTAGAATTGTGTCTATTTTTGTTCGTTCCCCATGTACTTGTAAACGGCAGGGGCGATTTTTTTTTTTTTTTTTTTTTGGAAACTTCACACAAAATGTACCGAATCTGTCTGGGAGTGTTCTTAGAGAGGTTTACCACCAGAGTGCCTCTAATACTTATCGAAAATTGATAATCAAAAAAACAAAAAAACAATAAAGATTGACCAGTCCGATTTTGACCAAAATTACCACTTCTACACAGTCTAACATCACAAGAGCATTTGAAAAGTTTTACCGCCGCACAAACAAATGTGCCGGCGCAGGAAATCAACAGTAGGTTCTTTTATATGATAGGAGCGCATGACTGTTTCTGTTTAAAGCACAATTGGACCATGTTATTTTACCTTTTCATTTTAAACTTTAATTCAAGCCATTATTACTGTACAACCAGTAAATACATGCATATGACATAAACGGTAGGTTCTTTAATATGACTGGGGCGCGTTCTAAACGATGTTTTTGTTTAGAGCACAATTGAAGCATGACATTTGACTTTTTCATTTTAAACTTTAATTCAAGCCATTATATAAAAAATAATTTTGTAAAATCAATATTAGATTCTATACAGTGCTATGTAAACTACAATGTATTCTGTACTACGTCATGTGTACCGAGAACCGAGATAGATCCCCAACTAAAGCTATCAATCAATCGATCAATCAATAAATATATTTAATTGAAAAATGATTCGACCGATTTCAATGACAATAAAAAATACTGCTAGACACACACACACATACATATATATATATGTATATATATGTATATATATGTATGTATATACAGATGTATATATATGTATATATATGTATATATGTATGTATATACATATTTATATGTGTATACATATATGTATATATATATATATATATATGTAGGTATATGTATATATATGCATAAATATATGTGTATATATATATATATATATGTATATATATGTATATATATGTATATGAATGTATATATGTATATATATGAATATATAGGGGTATATATATGTATATATTTGTATATATATGCATATGTATATTTATATGTATATATATGTGTATATATGTACATATATATGAATATATATATGTATATATACATGTATATATGTGTGTATATATACGTATATGTGTATATATATGCATATATACATATGTATATATATGTATATTTATGTATATATACGTATATATATATGCATATATATACGTATATACATATGTATATATATGTATTTTATATGTATATATGTACATATATATATGCATATATATGTGTATATATATGTAAATATATATGTATATATCTCCCTTTTAGATATGACCTTTTGCAAGAATTTACTAAGGCAAGCAATTATGCAACAGTCGGTATAAGAACAGAAAAAAAACATACCTAATGCACGTGTTTGTTATAATATTACACACACACACAATATATATATATATATATATATATATATATATATATATATATATATATATATATGTATATATATATATATATATATGTATATATATATATATATATATATATATATATATATATGTATATATATATATATATATATGTATATATATATATATATATATATATATATATATATATATATATATATATATATATTAGTATGTCGCCCAATATTGCCCGGTCGTAAATACACTTAAATATGATATTTTGATTAATGCAAATTTTTTATCTATTATATTATATTGTACGCAATGATTTTACTAATGATTTAACAAGTTAAAAAAATAATGACTCGTGCGCCATCACCGGGAATTGAAACCAAATCTTTTAGCCTGCGATAACTTTTCCTTTGACGTTAATTCCTGTGTTGAATGAATGAAATAATGAAGACATGTTTGCTGCAAGGCTAAAAATTATAACATGAACCAATAGCTATTACGTTATGCATGCATATTCGTAATGATGTCGTTCTACCTTCACCTGGCAAATTCCATTTTTTTAATTTTCACAATTTGCACCGATTTTCTCTCGCTAAAATAAAAATATGAAGTTTCGCACGGGTTCGTATATCTTATATATTAAGTATCATGTGTGTAGACCAAAATTTGACAGAGGAGTTTGGTAGGCAGAATTTTTAAACAAATATATATATATATATATATATATATATATATATACGCATGCATAAATATATATAGAAAGAAGTGTGTATTTACTTCACCTGGCAAATTTCTTTTAATCTTCACACTTTAGCACCAATTTCTCCCAACTGAACCCCAAATAAAATGTTTGGATGATTTCAAATACCTTATATATAAAATTTCATGTCTGTATACTAAAAACAAAGGAGTTTGGTAGGCGAAATTTTGTCACTAAATATACATAGGCATACATAAATATATACTGAAAGAAGTTAGTGTGTACTAAAACTTTTTATGCAAATATTACGCAAGTATAAATCATGTAGAATATCTGCATGAATATAATTACACGTAATAGTTAGCTAAAGATTATCATCCCATTAGAAAACCGAAAATTTTTAATGAATGTTTAAATAAATATGCAAATTAGCCAGTCATTTTGCAGATGAATACGATTCCACAACCCGTATATAACAAAGTTGTATTTTCTTTTAGAAATAAATAGAAAAACGTGTTTTTAATATGAATATCGATACACAAAAAGCCTAAATTTATAGAAGTATATATATATATATATATATATATATATATATATATATATATATATATATATACATATACATATATTATCATTTTAAACCAAAATTTACTTATTAAATTCCGATAATGTTCACATAGCAATTAAGCCAAAGTCAATGTTAATTAACCCAGTTAATTGAGCTTAACGATTATTGGTATTAATAACCAAGCATATATATTATAATTTCGCAATAACCAAGACAATAATATATTATAACAGGTTTTACATAATGTGTATTTTCTCAGCGTTACAATCATTTCTTTACCATTTGGTCAAGTTTAAACTTTATTTCGTTAAAAGATATTCCAAAATGGCTAATCCTCAGACACAAAATTCAACTGTCATACAGATAAAAATATACACAATTTCATATTTTACTGAAACAAGCAGCAAACTCAATTCCTCTTCTTCCATTTTAGCAATAAATTATATATATACAAATACGAATCTATAACGGAAAGGAAGAAACAAAACGCTCGACGATATGTCTGTTACGTGGGTTTTTTCAAGAAATATTTAGGTTTGATTATAATCATGTTTTTTTTTTTTTAGCTGTTTTTAAATTTGAAGTGTTTCCTTTCAGCTTCCAATTAGTGTTGGGAACTCAGAATAAAAATGTGGATCATTTTGTCACCTGTTTTATGTAGTAATTTTATTCATATATTAGTTTGTAAGCTGTTTTTCATTGTGGGGTATTATACTTTGGTTTCCAGATAATGTCGGCTCATCACGAGAGAATACGCACCGTTTCTGGGCCAATCTCTCGGCAGTTGTATGCGTATCAACTTCCATGACTAATTTGATGCCCTATTATCTGAATAAAAAATGAGCTAAAATTCTTTTCTAGTTGTAATTTGAGACAGCGAGGATGATAGCATTTTTTAGCAATATGCTTCTGAAATAATTTGGGGGGGGACATGTGCTACCAAATGTTGGTGCATGTTATGGGAAGAGAGGTGACATGGAAGCCAGGGAGAAATACAAGTTCTAATCATGCCGATATTGTTTTTACTAATTTTTAATAAATTGTCATCGGAGGTAATTATAAATTAATGACGGTTAAGGTTGAAGAGGTATATGTTTTGGTTTCAATTATAACTGATGGTACACAAGTCATTTTTTGCTTTTGAAATTACTACTATATATTAGGTACAATATAATAATTAATAGAGAATTGACCCTATAATAATATATACGAAATCTGCATAAAATAAATATATAAGAAATACATAAATAGGTACAAAAAATATATAAAAATGCATAAATAGGAACAATAAATATATAAAAAAATACATAAATAGGTACAAAAAATATATAAAAAATATATAAAGAGATACAATAAATATATAATTCATACATAAATAGGAAAAATATATAAAAAAAATACATAAATAGACACAATAAATATATAAAAAATATATAAAGAGGTATAATAAATATATAATTCATACATAAATAGGTAAAAATATATTTAAAAAATACATAAATAGGCACAAAAAATATATAAAAAATATATAAAGAGGTATAATAAATATATAATTCATACATAAATAGGTAAAAATATATTAAAAAATACATAAATAGACACAATAAATATATTAAAAATATATAAAGAGGTATAATGAATATATAATTCATACATAACTAGGTAAGAATATATTAAAAAATACATAAATAGGCACAATAAATATATCAAAAAATATATAAAGAGGTATAATAAATATATAATTCATACATAAATAGGTAAAAATATATTAAAAATACATAAATAGGCACAATAAATATATCAAAAAATATATAAAGAGATATAATAAATATATAATTCATACATAAATAGGTAAAAAATATATTAAAAAATACATAAATAGACACAATAAATATATTAAAAATATATAAAGAGGTATAATAAATATATAATTCATAAATAAATAGGTAAAATATATTAAAAATACATAAATAGGAACAATAAATATATAAAAAATATATAAAGAGGTATAATAAATATATAATTCATACATAAATAGGTAAGAATATATTAAAAATACATAAATAGACACAATAAATATATAAAAAATATATAAAGAGGTATAATAAATATATAATTCATACATAAATAGGTAAAAATATATCAAAAATACATAAATGGACACAATAAATATATTAAAAATTATATAAAGAGATATAATAAATACATAATTCATACATAAATAGGTAAAAATATATTAAAAAATACATAAATAGACACAATAAATATATAAAAAATATATGAAGAGGTATAATAATTATATAATCCATACATAAATAGGTAAAAATATATGAAAAATACATAAATAGGCACAATAAATATATCACAAAATATATAAAGAGGTATAATAAATATATAATTCATACATAAATAGGTAAAAATATATTAAAAAATATATAAATAGACACAATAAATATATTAAAAAATATATAAAGAGATATAATAAATGTATAATTCATACATAAATAGGTAAAAATATATTTTTAAAAATACATAAATAGGTAAAAATATATTTTTAAAAATACATAAATAGGTAAAAATATATTTTTAAAAATACATAAATAGGTAAAAATATATTTTTAAAAATACATAAATAGACATAATAAATATAAAAAATACATAAATAGGAACAATAAGTATATAAAAATATATATAGAGAGAGACAAAAATACATACAACATACATAAATATGTACAAAACATATATAAAAATACACAACTAGGCACAATAAATATATAGAAAATATATAAATAGGAACAATAAATATATAAAAAATACATAAATAGATACGAAAATATATTAAAAAATACATAAATAGATACAGAAATATATGAAAAAATATAAATACATACAATAAATATATTAAAAATACATACATAAAATTAATATATAAAAAATATATAAAGTGATACAGTAGATATGTAATATACATATAAAGAGATACAATAAATATTATAAAAAATATTTAAATAGATACAATAGATATATAATATCTATTTATAAATACATACAATAAATATTTAAATATATATGTAAATAGATACAATAAAATATTAAGAATACATATGAATAGATACAATAAGTATTTATTTATATATATATATATATATATATATATATATATGTAAATACACAAATAACTTTTTTAATATATATAGATGAATGGATAAAATAAATATGTTAATATATCTATTAATACACACAATAAATATTTATATATATAGATAGATAAAATAAATATATAAGAATTTTTATAGATAGATACAATAATTATATAAAAATACACAAAATAGATACAATATATATGTAAAATATATATGAATGATTATAATAAATACATAGGATAATATATAAACAGATACAATAAATATATAAATATATCTATATAAATATATCTACAAAAACAAATATATAATAAATATATAAGAATATATATTAATAGATACAATATAAATATATAATGAATACATAAGCATACGTATTAATTGTTACAATATATATATATATATATATATATATATATATATATATATATATATATATATATATATATATATATATATATATTGTAGGTTTTAGGTTTGAGCCCGCCTCATCTAAAAAGTGGCGCAAATTTCTATTGCGCCTATTTCAAATGTCACCATCACACACCAAACGTGTGTTTTACATATAGGTACAGGAGGGCAGCTTGCACCGGGTTCCAGTGCACCATTACATCAGTGGAATAGCCGCCTTGTTACCAATTCGCTAGGCGAGTTTAGGTCATAATCCTGACTGGTGTTACTGCTGAGTGCTACGCCTTGCCAAAGATTGACTCGTGATTGTTGTTCGGGATTATATACAGACATAATAAATCTATAAACATAAATAGATCAAATAAACATAAAAGAACATATATAAATGGATACAATAAATAGATAAAGTATATATAAATCGGCGCAATAAATATATAAGCATATAAATAAATAGGTACAATGCTCTGTGCTTTATTTTGCGATATAGATAACATCTTAGGCCCCTTTAATCAGGCCTAACAATTATTTGGACTCGGCTTTATGTGATGTGAACCAAAACAGCCAACGTATTTGCAAATCAATAAAGTAAGCTAAAACTGTAATCTGTTGCAAGAACCATTAATAGCCTGCACTGCTTCTTCTGACGCCAACGGGGGAAACACACACACACAACACAAACACACACACGCACACAGAGACGCGCGCGCACACACATACACGCGCACGCGCAAAGGCTAAAAACAAATCTTGTTTTTTTCTGATGCAGGTTTATGCAATTCTATCTGTATCACGCGTACCATTTTTTGTCATGACTTTTGTTTTTTTTATTATTTTAGCCGTTTTACTTACTGTTTTTTTATTTATTTGTTTGTTTACTTTTTTCTTCTCATTTAACATTGTTTATGTATTGTATTTCTCTTTCCTTTGTAGGTAAGAACTTATCAGAGTTTCACAGGATGACCTGGACTTCACCTAGCGTAAGCACTTTAGATATATATATATATATATATATATATATATATATATATATATATATATGTGTGTGTGTGTGTGTGTGTGTGTGTGTGTGTGTGTGTGTAATAACACATGCACTACAATATTTGAATCTGTACAGTAATGTATAATATATATGTATACATAAAATAATATAGAGATGTATATATATGTACTTAATATATGTATAAAATAATATATAATATATGCATATGTATATAATATATAATACAGTATATTTATATATATATATATATGTATATATAATTTATAACAAAATGTGTGTATACATGATATATAATACAGCACACACACACATATATTATATATATATATATATATATATATATATAATACGATATACGTATATACGTATACATGTGTATGTATCTAAAATATAAAACACAGTTGTCTGTGCATATGTTTGTATGTCCGACTAAACGTAAACGTAAATGATGACGAAACAAATAACAACAAAGTTGGTATATTCTTGACCAGCGTTGACCTGGATGAACAAAATCAAAAATTTAGAAGACATTATTAATTCTTTAGAAATCAACAGGTTTTATTAAATGTTTTATCGATTTTTCATTTGATTAGCTGCTATTTTCAA
This sequence comes from Euprymna scolopes, assembly GCF_053919585.1. NCBI lineage: Eukaryota > Metazoa > Mollusca > Cephalopoda > Sepiida > Sepiolidae > Euprymna > Euprymna scolopes. The sequence continues at coordinate 23,190,882 of NC_136493.1, forward strand.
AAGAAAATGTCGACTCATTCAATGAGGAATTTTTATGTATTGTTGCCTGTGTGTATGTTCAGCGAGAGAGAAATAGATTTGGTGGAGGACAAAGACAGAAGATTGGAGAGGGAGAAAGAGAGATAGCAATTCTGATAGAAATATGTTACACTTTTCTCCTGGGCGACGGGTAATATATATATATATATATATATATATATATATATATATATATATATATATATATATATATATGTATGTATGTATATATATATATATATATATATATATATATATATATATATAGAGAGAGAGAGAGAGAGAGAGAGAGAGAGAAATGTATAATAGAATATATGTATATATAATGTATAATACAATATATGTGTCTGGGGCGCGAGAGGCATCAAGGAGAATGGAAATGGTAATATAAATAATCGAAATCGACGGGAGTATCATCCTATATATATATATATATATATATATATATATATATATATATATATATATATATATATTAACTATAATAAATAAATAAAAACCCTGTGGCGATGATGGGATTGTGACGGGGACAGGTGAAGGATTTCACTGGTAGTTCCTAGCATGAACATTGCACATAGGTGGTGGAAGGTAGATGGCCGTTTTTCACAACACCCGCAAGTAATTGTGTGACTTGTGTCCTCCTTTCATAACAAAGCAGCCCTTTATAGGATGGCACTGCTTTCCTCTTCATGGGGAGGGGTCTATAAAAGGTGACCTAAAAATTGTTTACTTGCTCATGTCCCTGTCATCAGGTGCAGATGTCTGGGCATCCAATATTTGCACCCAAATCAAGAATAGAAACAAAATACTTGGAACGAATATGCCCATTGCGACTTGGAATGTAAGAACACTCCAGGATAACAAAACGAACCCTGAACGAAAAACCGCTATTATAGCACGTGTGTTAAGGCATCATAGAATTTCTGTTGCAGCTCTTTCTGAAGCTAGGTTTGCTGATACAGGACAGCTAGAGGAAGTTGAAGGTGGATACACTTTTTATTGGACTGGAAAACTAAGTTCTGAGAAATGTAAATCTGGTGTTGGTTTTGCCATCAGGACTGATACTGCCAAAAATTTTGAGTCCCTGCCCGTTGGTATAAATGATAGACTTATGTCATTGCGCATTGCAGTAGGAAAGAACAAATATGCCACTTTTTGAGTTGCTATGCACCTAAACTTAATTCCTCTAATGAACTAAAGGGGAGGTTTTACTCCTCTTTACGCGAACAAATCAACAAGGTCTTTATACAGGATATGCTGTTTGTCTTGGGTGACTTCAATGCTTGTGTGGGTAGTGATACACAATTTTGGAGAAATTTCATTGGAATTGGTAAAGTCAACTCAAATGGTGTTCCCTTATAGTCTCTTTACAGTGAATTCGATCTTTTGCTCACTAATACAGTGTTTCAACTGCCTAATTGTAAGAAAGCCTGTTGGAAACATCCCCAGTCTAATTATTATCATCTCATTGATTATGTCATTGTACGTCATTCTGATAGACAAGATATAAATCTTACACGCTCTTACAGCATCGGGAAATGTTGGTCAGATCATAAATTGATCTGCTCCACAGTCAGGATGAAAACCAAGAGCCCTGTTCAAAACCAACGTAATTCTTCCATCAAGAGAATTGATGTAGGCAAGTTGAAAGTTAAGGAGATAATGCACTCATTTCAAAAGGCTACTGATGAAAAGCTGTCCTCTGTTGTATGTGGGAATGATATTGAGGCATCTTGGAGAGAGTTTAAAACTGCAGTGTATGACTCTGCTAAAGCGTCATTAGGATATGTCCGAAGGAAAAACCAAGATTCGTTTGATGAAAATGATGCAACTATCGTCCCACTGCTCAATAACATGCATCAAACCCATCAAGTATGGATTACTGACAAAAATTCTTCAGTGTAACACAAGGCTTTCAGAATGGCCAAAAGGTTGGCACAATCTCGGCTCCGGAAAATGAAACAAACCTGGTGGGAGCAGAAAGCTGAGGTCTTACAAGATGCGGCGGATAGGTGTGATTTTAAATCATTCTACCAAAACCTCAAGGAGGTGTTTGGTCCCATTTTAAGGGGGGGGGCATCTCCAATATTTTCGTCGGATGGCATTCTCCTCACTGATAAGAAAGAAATTACTAAGTGTTGGGCTGAACACTTTTCAAATGTTTTAAACAAAGAATCGACAGTGGATCGAGAAGTGATTGATGGTATTCCTCAGAGGCCAACCATCGAGGCGCTTGCTGATACTCCATTTATGTCGGAGATTGAATGGGCTGTAAAGCAACTTTCAAATGATAAGGCTCCAGGTGATGACGGCATACCTGCAGAAGTATACAAATGTGGAAGCCAACTGTTAATCAGGAAACTAAGTGCCCTGTTTTCATTAATATGGGAACTCGGTACCGTGCCACAACAGTTCAAAGACGCGTCAGTTATTCACCTGTTTAAGCGCAAAGGAAATAAGTGTGAGTGTGATAACCATAGAGGAATTTCTCTTTTGTCTGTTGCTGGTAAGATTCTAGCTCATGTAATCCTAAACAGACTCAATGGTTCAATCTGTAAAACTGTGCTCCCAGAAACCCAGTGTGGTTTTAGGGCAGGAAGAGGTACTGTGGACATGATCTTCAGCCTTCGGCAACTACAAGAGAAAGCGAGGGAGCAGAATAAGGACTTGTTTGTCACATTCGTTGACCTCACAAAGGCATTTGATACCGTCCGTAGGGATGCCCTGTAGACTGTTTTGAGGAGGCTTGGTATTCCGGACAAGATGTTGAATGTGATTGTCTCCTTTCACTGGGGAATGGTGGCGACAGTACGATCTGGCTGTGAACAAATTGAACCATTTGAAGTGTAAATGGAACTAAGCAAGGATGTGTCCTTGCTCCGATCCTATTTGCTCTTTTCTTTTCGGTGATGCTTGAGACAGCTTTCAGGAACACCTCAGAAGGCATAGGTGTTGAGTATCGATCAAGTGCAGGATTATTTAACCAGCAACGGTTCAAGGCCAAAACCAAAACTTCTGTGCAGCCTGTTCTTGACCTCCTTTATGCTGATGACTGTGCTCTTGTCACCCATAGTCTTGATTACATGCAGAACATCCTCAATAGCTTTTCTGGTGCATGTAAGGCCTTCGGTCTTACAATGAGCATAAAAAAGGCTGGAATTATTCACCAGCCAAAACCAAACACAACCAGTGGTATATGTTGATGGTGAAGCTTTGAAAACAGTATCTTCTTTTACATACCTCGGCTCTATTGTGTCTGATGATGCTAAATTTGAAAAGGACATCCAATGTAGAATTAATAAAGCTTGTGAGGCATTTGGTAGGTTGCGACACATACTCTGGAACAGCCACGATGTGTCTCTAAAAGTAAAGGTGGCAGTCTACAAATCTGTTGTTCTGCCTACTCTTCTGTATGGTGCCGAAACGTGGACCTTGTACCGCAAGCATATAAATCAGCTTGACTCCTTCCACATAAGATGTCTGCGTTTTATCTGCAATGTTGGATGGCAGGATTGTGTTCCGAATAGTGAATTACTGGAGAGATGTGAAATCACTGGTATTGAATCATTTTTGATCAGGATACAAATCCGGTGGTCGGGTCATCTTGTAAGAATGGATGACCCAAGAGTTCCTAAGCAATTTTTTTATGGGCAACTGACAAATTCTTGCCGTCCAATAGGGCGTCCCCTGCTTCGTTCCAAAGATAAACTAAAAGACAACCTGAAACGTTGTGGAACTTCTCTGAGTTCCTGGGAGAGTGCAACAGGGGATCGCAGAAAATGGAGGAAGACGTGTTTCCTGGGGACCAAAGAATTTGAACATAACCGCCTTTGTTATAGGGACGCCCTTCGTGCAAACATGAAGGCAAAACACAAGAAAAATCCACCTAAAAATGAATATGTATGCCATTGTGGTTTCAGAGCACGCAGCAAAGCAGGGTTATCTGTTCACTCGAGAAGGCATCTTTGACCGACGAGCATATGAAAGTTCACCATCTGCGGAGGAGTGTGCCGGACGTCTACAGGATTGCAATTACGCATGTGGTGTCACAGAGCTTGGGAGCTGCTAAAAATTGCATACTGAACACTCATTCATCGTCTTTAATGAGAGAATCCACCATATATATATATATATATATATATATATATATATATATAGTCATCCACATACATTACTGTTTCGCAGCTCATCCGTGCGGCTAGAGAACTACCTCAAGCCAGGATCGAAACCCGACCGCCTAAATGACAGTCGGATATATATATATAAATCCGTAATCCTGTCTGTTTGTTTGTTCACAATTTGATTAATATATACAAAATTTCCTGTTAAAAACGGTTATCTATATAAATTTTATTAACTATAAGATTTTCTATATAAATAAATAGCATCACAATCAATATATATATACACTATATTGAAGGCAATGTAGATAATAGAACTAATCTAATTTGCATATTATATTAAAGAAAATCTTTTTAAATAATTCGCTCAATTAAAATTACTGATTATAGTAATGTAATTGATGTAATTGTTCTATTTAAGAGTATTATTTAAAGTTAATTTATTTAAATTATTTTAATTCAAGTTATTTTGTACTATTTGCTAAACTGGCACATTTTAAGCAATTTTCACTGATATTTCACTTTTGGTTATGAACGGATATCGTTTTTAACCAAATCGAGAGATATGGTGATAAAATGATTTGTTTTAATTATTTATTTTCTATAAATGTAAAAGTTACAAATATTGATAAAAAAAAAAATAATTAGGCTAAGGATGATTTTATTTTTCGACGAAATATTTTAAATCGTTAGCCCTCTATTAAAGTCTCGGCTATAAATGTCGATTCATTGTAAGGTTAAAATTTATTTCCTACGGACGATTTTAAAATCATTTTTCAACTATTCACTTGACTGTCTGAATTTTATTATCGTTTCCATAATACTTTGAAAAAGAAACAAGGTAAAGTAATGCTTTTTATATCAGATATATTCCTACGCGGTTTTTTTTTTTTTCACTTTTTTTTCTTCGATTTTCTTTTGAGAAAGATCTTATGTTTTCCTGTCTAGGTAGTTGATAATATATATTTGTGCGGGGGAGTTTCGACGTAATTATTATTTTTTTTCGGGGGAGGGGGGTGTCGCTTTATGTCTCAGCGTCACTCAAAGAAAAATAATTGCAGAAGTACAAAAATGCGGGTGTTTTTATCTGTTTAGTACTTCTGCAGTTTACGAACCGTGCTATTTTTTTAGATATGATTTACAAGTGTAATTCAATTTTTGGCGTATCTTTTGTTTATTAAATTTTTATGTGAAAGTCCTTCCTTTATTAAAAATGGGGTACTTTTTATATACACAACCAAGCATAGTTTATCCAAAAAAATCCTAATTTACATTTTTGGGAGCAACACAAACTGAAAACGGACCTGTACAGTTTTTCTTTTTTCTACGTAATGTAGAACTTTCGTTTACATTTTTACCAGTGGTACAAGAAATGTCGTTTACCCAGAAGTTTTGGTTTCGAACCTGTAATTACATAAATATTAAAAGAATGCCAATTAGTATTATGCAATACAAATATATCCGTAGCAAAGCTCGGGTAAATCGGCTAGTATATATATATAATTATTTCTACAGCCATGAAACATGAAGTACAAGACTCAAGTTTCGCCCTCATTTGGGCTCATCAGGATTGCGAAACAAGCACTCTACCAAGTGAGCAACCGCGCCGCACACAAGAAAGTCTTATTAACCATCATAAATCAAGCAAACTGCAACGAAACCTTGGTATTTCTTTTTTATAATAAAATTATAAGAATTCTGCATTAATAAAAATATATTTATGCTTACTTTCCGACTGAGCAACGCCAGGCGGCCTGCTAGTACTGCTTGTAACGCATATATATATATATATATATATATATATATATATATATATATATATATATATATATATTGTGTACAGAAAGTTGTTAGATGAGACAAATCATTGGTACCGTCGGTTTCAAGCCCGATAATAAGGACCGTTTAAAGTATCCTTATCAAGCTCTCTTCAGCCAATATTCGTCTGTTGGCTGAAGAGAGCTTGATAAGGATACCTTAAACGGTCCTTATTATCGGGCTTGAAACCGACGGTACCAATGATTTGTCTCATCTAACAACTTTCTGTACACAAAATACAAATACGCTCTTTTTCCTTTTAATCGAGCACTCTGCTGGATTTCTTTTTCCAAAAAACTAATCATATATATATATATATATATATATATATATATAGTCATCCACATACAGTACTGTTTCGCTGTTTCACAGCTCATCAGCGCGGCTAGACAGGCAACTACCTCAAGCCAGGATTGAAACCCGACCGTTTATACGGCAGTCAAGGCTTCTAACCATTACGCTATTGGCGGCTGCTTGAACGAGTAGTGAGTTTAACGATATTTTGATATCGTCCGAAATACCTCCGCTCGATTTGTTTACACAAAGAGCGTCGCTTATATGCTAATGGTAATTCGTTTTTTCACTTCTCAATATGCTCAACTCAAGGTGAGGAGCACTATAGTCATCCACATACAGTACTGTTTCGCTGTTTCATATATATATATATTTATATTTATATATATGTGTGTGTGTGCGCGTGTGTGCTCGCGCGTGCGCGTTTGTTGTTGAGAAGACATGTTGGAACATGTTCATCGCTATTAGGTTTAGCAAGCGGTTGTTTTAAAGAATATTATCAAACCTGCATGAATGCACAACTCTGTATATTTAGTATAAAAGGAAATCTTTTTTTTTTTTTAGTTTTTTTTTGTTTTGTTTGTTGTTGTTTTTTGTTTTTTTGTTTGTTTTTTTTTCGTATAATAAACAACTGGGCAAACAATGAAAAACAATGACAAACAAACAAACGAGTTTTCAATACTGCAGGGAATGGATATTCCAATATCGCTCAGAATATAACAAATCGATATGTTAATGTTAATGTTACCAAGATCTTTTCCAAATAAAATTTCTTTTTACGAATAAAGTGCGTCAACGTCTTTTATTGTTTAATATCATGTTAACCTTTTTAATAATTTTGAATATCAATCGGTACTTAAATTTTTTTTTTAATTGATATGTGTCTATAAACACCAATACCATTTTTTTTTTTTTTACTTATCAGAAGACATTTTGCTAATATTAGCATAGAATGATATATATTGTTATCTATATATCTATAAAAGTGAGAATGTGTGTGCAGATACTTCTCAACCTA
>NC_136493.1:23203150-23213150 GCF_053919585.1 Euprymna scolopes
TCAAGTGTTGTCCTGCTTGGTACATGCATTGACGGTTATGGCTCTTTATCCATCTTTCTACCTCTAAGCAATCATGAATTCATTGTTGCTCATCTTTTTTTGATGTTGGTTAGATGTTCAGGCCGTCAACGCATTTTTTCTTGCTGTCACCCTCTGCTTCTTTTACTCACGATTTTTCCCGTTTTTCTTTGCTGGCTGTCGCAGAGCAGTTTGATGACGATCAGGTGTCACTTGTCTATAATGGTAATCCTTACCGAGCGAGGTGTTCTGATTCAGAACCCTATTCATGTTGTTTCTCAAATAAAGAGTTCGACGTATTGCCATAGCTTTCTTTTCACTTGTAAAGGCAGTAGGTTGCAGTTGCTTTCTGTCCGAGCAGTGGCCATACTGGGGGCTTGTCCTGGCCATTATAACCAAAGGCGTCTTCTGCTCGGCACAACGAAATACGAAATCATGAATAGAATTATTTCTGTTTGTTTCCGTATTACATAAGTCCAATCACCTGCTTTCCATGACGTCACGTTATACTGATTGGGGGGGGGGTACTAAAGTGGGTACTCAACCATGCCTAAGATTCTCTCACAGACTAGCGGAGGCAACTTTTCCTTTGACAGTAATGCTGTCCTGCTAACCGAAAGATTAAGATCGTCATCTTAATAAAACGAATAATTCAAGTTATCAATCCTCATTTCAAAATCCCCTTATATATCTCAAGTGCTCGTTTCAGAATGTAATGATCGACTTTCTTCTACTCCAAGACTATTAAAAAATAAATTTCCTTCCATCCGGATCGATTTTCTGCCAAAAGTGCTTCCAACCCATCACCTTGTTACCAAGAAATTTAGATTGGATTTCGCAGCATCTTTAAAACGTCTTTACGGTTTCTCTTGAGGAAGTCTACTGAGTGTCAACTTCACATAAAAAAGACATTTCGTTTGACGATTGTCATCCATTCTAACGAAATGTCCGGCTCGTCTCATTTAATTTCGAATGATGAAGTTAATACTAAATGTATTGGCCAATTGAAAGTGTCTTGTCTTCAAGTCTGACACTTTTTCTTTATGATTCCACATAGGCAGTTTTGATTACATCTTTCCAAGATGTTAATATGATGGCGACTTGATATCGTGTAGTTCGGCAGTTTTCGTTTCGTTGTGTATTCGAGTATATTACATTAGATATATGAACAATCGACCTCCTAGAGTTTTATCCTATGAATACATGTTTAACCTGGACTACGGTATATATATATATATATATATATATATATATATATATATATATATATATATATAATGTATATATATATAATGTATATATATATAATGTATATATATATATAATGTATATATATATATATATATATATATATATATATATATATATATATACTGTTTTTAAAAATAAATGAATAAATAATACGTCCAAATAGAAAATGCACGACTTTCTAAGAAAAACACCGGATCTCCGAGGCGGAGACGTTAACCTTAATATCATTTAAAAAATCAACAATAAAAACCATGTAAACAGATAAACGATAAAAAAATAAACAGTAAATTGACTATGGCATCATAGCGTAATGGGTTAGGACGCTGGAATGAAATAAATAAGGTTCGGGGTTCGAATCCCAACAGCAGTCAAGCTTTGCTGGGCTTCGAAACATGCGTGTCCATAGATTACTGTTTTTAAAAATAATATATATATATATATATATATATATATATATATATACACTTGTGCCCGATATTATTCATACCCCTCGGATCTTTGAGATTTCTATAAGAATATTCCTCAAACCAGAAGGTAGACAATATTAAAGGGATTTCAAACAATAAATCAAGCATAAGCATTTAATTTAAACTCAACAAATAAATAAATTATGCAAGTTTGAAACAGTATACAAAGAACAACAATAATGGCACTATTTCAAAATTATTCATACCTCTCTTACTAATAGTCAATAGCATGGCCTTTATTCTTAATAACTGCCTGTAACCGTTTTGGATATTTATCAACAAGGTTTTTACAAGCATCAACACTGATTTTTTACCATTCTTCAATGCAGTAGTTCTCCAAATCCCTCAAATTTCTAGGTTTCCGCTTTTTAACCTTAGTTTTCAATATGTGCCAGAGGTTTTCGATAGGGTTCAGGTCGGGACTCTGGCTAGGCCATTCCAAAATATTCATTTGATTATCCTCAAACCATTTCTTGACTATTTTGGCAGTATGTTTTGGATCATTATCCTGTTGAAGGACCCAGTTTGGTCCTAAATTGAGCTTCTCCGCATCCTGTCTAATGTTTTTCTGGAGTATCTCCAAATATTGCTCCTTCTTCATGGTTCCATCTATCTTGACCAAACTACCTGGACCACTAGCCGAAAAGGAGCCCCAAAACATTAGGCTACCACCACCATGTTTCACCGTGGGTATGGTGTTCTTTGGGTTGTAAGCTTCTCCTTTCTTCCTCCAAACGTAAGAAGCATCCATATGGCCAAACAATTCAATTTTTGTTTCGTCAGTCCACAAAATACTTGAGAAAACGGACTCTGAAGAATTCACATGGGTCCTAGCAAACTTTAGACGTGCTGCAAGGTGTTTTCCGGTGTGCAATGGAGTCCTTCTTGGTCTTTTTCCTTTCAGACCATTTTCATGCAGAGTCCTTTGCAATGTTTGCCTTGATATTTTTATGCCAGAAGACTCCAGATTTTCTAAAATGTCCTTAGTAGTGGTGGTTGGATTTGCATTAACACTGCTTACAATATCCCTGGTGGCTCTAGCAGACAGTTTCCTTTTCCTTCCTCTACCAATCAAGTTGTTTGTTGTGTGGTGGCTCTGGAATTTTTTGATGATGCTCTGTACTGTTGCTGTAGGGACCTCAAATTCTTTGGAAATTGACTTGTAACCTAAACCATCCTTATGTGAATTCACAATTTTAGTCCTAAGATCATTACTAAGCTCTTTTTTCTTCCCCATTCTAATAATTTTTATTCTTTTATTGGTTTTCAGTTGATATCATTTTAATTTCTGAAAAATGCAAAAAACGAAATGAAATTAATCAAAGGTTGTATAAAAGCATTCAAAATAAGAATCAAACAGGAAACAAACAGTCAGAAACTCGATTAATACTGAAAAAATAAGGGGGTATGATTATTTTTGAACATTGCAGATTTTATAAATAGCTGTATATTTCTTTTATTACAAGTATCCCGAGATTTTAAAATGACGAAAATGATCAGAAGAGGTTTATTAAGAATATGTATCAATATGGACGTAAACAATAAATTCTTACAAAGTTACACATAATAAACTCAATTTTCAAGGAGGGGTATGAATAATATCGGGCACAAGTGTATATATATAGTAGAGGTGATAAGTAGTGAAATGAATTAATCCTAATCGTATATATACAACACTGGTAAATTCAAAAATATATTCATTTTGAATTTGGAAACAGACGAATCTCACAGGTAAGGAATTCATTTTTATAACATGAATAGGCTATCCAAATTAATCAAGAGTAAGAAACTAGATTTAGTATCTGTAACATTTTTTCTTCTTGTGATTAAGGGAGGTGGTGTGTGATTAACACTGCTGGGGAGTCATGATTTAATATACTCTTTTGTTTAGAAATCCCCGAAACAATGCTTCATGGCAAACAACTGATAATCCCTTAAATTAACATTAGGGCTACAATGAATTCGAGAGAGCAAATTGATGCATTGATTGCAGGTGATTAAATGACTTACTGACTAAATAGTTTTCTAACGAATCATAAAAAATATAAAAATTAAATCAATTTTTCATATAGTTTTAAAGGTTAAAAAACTTCCAAGACTATATATATATATATATATATATATATATATATATATATATATATATATATATAAGGAGAGAGAGAGAGAGAGATTTCCCCCAAACCTCTGGCCTTGATGGAGGGAAGACAAAAACTTGCTGCTATGATCTGAAATAACAGCAAGGTGAAACTTGATTCCAAATATTTCTCATGTGTTATATCGCCCCTCTTTTGGAAATCGGATACAATTATGAATATCTCCAGTATCAAATAATCCTTATATAATGTGATATTTACTTTATGTATGGAAACCCAAGAGGAGAAATATAACATATGAGAAATATTTGGAATCATATTTGGAATTGCTGTTATTTCAGATCATTTCAAACCATAGAAGCAAGTTTTAGTTTCCCCTCCATCAAGGTCAGATGTTTTGGGGAAATATCAGATATTTTGTAATTCATATGCAAAACTAAGAAAACAAATGACCATGATTGAAACATTTTATGGCTTTATAAAAGTGCTAAAAATAGGCTCTGGATGATGGATGATCCCTCTAACGTGCGACCTTAAGAGCAAATGTCACATAGCCCACTACACAATTCAGGTCATTAGCTTTCCAACGAGCCTTTAAGTATTAAATTCTTATCAATAATCGCTGAGATTTGGAACTTATAAAATTGTCCCAAAAAATGTGTATATCTATGTATGGATATATCTGTACTGGTAGCCAAATTGAATATTGAAATACTCATGTCGTTGGTACTCTGCGACGAAACTACACAAAATTTGCAGGGTTTTTGAAGATTATGACACTATTCTGTGATTAAAATTTTATGACAATTAATAAAAAAAAAAAAGAACCTATATTTTCAAACCAATAAAATTTTCCAAAATTTGCCTAGATTTTTATATATAGTGTCCTGTAGGTCAGCTTCAATTTTGCTGTTTCGGTTGTCTGCCCTATGGCCTTACCAGGCCACTAATATATATATATATATATATATATATATATATATATATATATATATATATATATATATATATATAAATGAGATAAGTCAAAGATTAGAGATCAAGTGAATTTTCATGTCAGATATTACATTGAGGTAATACTTATCAGGTTTATGACATCCTTTTTCTATGACTCATAATAACCATCTAAATAAATAACATTTTCAATATATGTGCTGAAAAGTAAAATACGTGTTTATTCATAGCTGAACATTTTGCTAATTGCATTTCATTTCCTCTGATGATATGAGCCATTATTGAAAATCCATGGATTAAGGAAATAAACATGATTTTTCTCTATATATTTCTTCTTTGAAACAATAAATTCTTAACTTACATATATTTGTATATATTTTAGTCTACAAAATTTTACTTTAAGCATTAAACTTTATTATTTCGAAATTATTATTGAACATGGGAAGAGTGGGGGTGTTTTGCAGCTATTCTTTATTACAACTATTCTGTCGATATTTTCTTACAACTAAACAACTTTAACCAGTTGATAAACATAAGAATAATTGTAGTAAAGCCAAGACTACTACTACTACTACTACTACTACTACTACTACTACTACTACTACTACTCTCTATCTGTCCCTTTTCCTTCCTTTCTTCTTTTTTTATTTTTTGTTTACATTTCTAGACACAAAATAGTTGTGTGAGAGCAGTGAATTTGTTGACACATTTACTAATCTGTTTCAATATTAGTTTTATTTTATTTTATTTATTTAGGTTTTATTTTTTGCTTCAGGTTTTATTAATTAATTTTTTTTTTTTAGATTTTAAGTTTCTAAAACTTGGTTGAAGGATTCCAATATGGGTTTTTCATTCTTATATTTCTCATCGGTAGGTTCATGTGCGTTTTTGCAGCTAAATGACTTTCGTCTGCGTTCGATTCGTAGGAAAATCATGTTTAATTTTCGATTTTTGAGCGATTATTCGGAAAAATAGGTAACTTTACACGAATAAGGAGGATTTTTTTTTCATGTTTGAGTTATCCGTCCGTGATTTTTCATTTTAATATACTTTCATATAAATGTTTCTGTTATGTCAAAAAAAAATATTTTCTTTACGTCACAAGTGTCACTCTTATACATAAATTCCATAGCTAATATAACATACTGACTCAACGGGTCACGGGTAGTCTATATATATATATATGTGTGTGTGTGTGTGTGTGTGTGTGTGTGTGTGTGTGTGTATGTGTGTGTGGTTTTATTATCTTAGAATGTCAGTATCGTGCATACTATTAATTTTAACCATCATCAACATCGAAGACAACCAATAACTTAAAAATATTGTGGGTATATGTTCGACAACCTATTTGATCTTAAAACAATACACTTGCCATAAACTTTAATGGTGCATTTCTTGCTTCCAACGCACGTCCATGACAGGGCTTGCTTTCTTAGAATCTCACACTGTCAATATCTGCAACATAAAGATAAAATTTTCAGGCCAAGAAGGCATAAGCTCAGTCATAATAACAATGCAATTTGCAATCTCTTCTAATTCATTCGGCCAGAATATCAAGAATAAGAGCGGATAGAGAGAGGTTTCTAAATAATGTTGCATTTTACAGTTAATTTCAAGTGCAATACAATATTTAGATTCGAACGTTTAATGTTTTATTACAGATCATAGCTTGCGGAAATGTATTTCTATTCATTAGATTAGCTTCGTAAATGTCTTTTTCGTCCAGAAGTAATAGTCTCTTCTAAGTCGCCCTACTTTGGTTTGGTTTGATTTTGGTTTGGGTTATTTAATGCCGAATCCAATAATTTTGGAAAAAAAAAAAGAATTTTTCTTCTTATGGCAAGTGCTCGTCTGAGCTCCAATGTATAGTGCTCCCTCGCCAAACTTTCACAAAAAACACTCGTCTATCCAAAACCACTATCAATAATTTTCTACACTCTTTATCTGTGCCTAAACCTAAACATAGATTCCATGAACAAAGCTTCTTTCTTAGAACTGCACGCCTGAGGAACTCTCTCTCTCTCTCTCTCGTTTGTCTGCTTTCCAGCTGACTACAATTAGATTGTCTTCAAGTCCAACGTAAACAAATTCTTGATGAACCGATTCCCTAAGTAATCCAATTTACAAAATTCCCACTACTTATGATTACTTCACTATAATCCCATTGACTAATGTATACCCATTGACCTTTATCCTCGAGTTGCCTCCAGGCCTTGATAAATGGTGATTCCTTTGTAAAAAAAAATAAGAAAAGAAAAGTTCTATATAATCTTCAAATATTTATTCATGGTGTTTGGTTTGCTTTGTTTGTATAAAAAAAAATTATTCTTTTTGTTTTTGGCTTTGCAGAACTTAATAGAGTTTTACAAAAGGAATGAGGTAAAAAAAAAACAATAATATCAGTGTTTGGTGCATTTAAGCCGGGAAGCGTATATCTTCAGACAGCCTGATCTGTCTACGTTGCAACACACTTTTGGGGATAGAAACATGGCTAAAAATATCCTCTTGGTCAGAAGCTTTGTAAATGTTGTTAAATGCAGGGAAAACCTTCTCCTAAGACTGCTAGAGTTATGAATTCCATCCCCGTTTCCTGTTGATCAAATTAAGGTTTTAGATGTTTTCTTAACCTGAAGCTTTTTGACTCATTCAATGCCTGTTCCTTAAAACGCTCACCGAAAATTGGATTGAGTTCATCGATCATCTTCAATGGATCATTCAACTGAACCTTTCGGGGGGAACCAATATAAATAAAGGGAGATAATGCATACTTTCTATAATAAAGGGAGATAATTATATTTTCTATAAATAGATATTAACACCCTCTATTCTAGTATTGCTTCTCGTCCATCTTTCTTAGATCAGTTTTAATATGCAGTTGATCTAGAAGTTGATTTGGGGGTACTTGTACAGTTTAATGAAGACATTCAAAAATGAAAATATCGAAAAAAGGTTATATTGTACGTATCCGTTTTGGACTGAAGATCTCTAAAATAAAATTTCATTTAATTTGATAAAGTAGATTTTTTTTTACAGCGGAAAAACACGTTCTTATGAGAGTGCATTGAAGTCAGCCATTATGGAATTTGTTAAACACGCCATGGGGAGATAACTCCATGTAAAGCGCCGACACTCCCTCCCCATCTTAATACTAGCTTTACTTCCTAAAAGTCAAACCTTTTGCTCGGTATCATAACAAATTGTTTTTTCACTGAAAAAAAAAAAAAAAAACACTTGATGAAATTAAGTGAAGTTCTTTTTTTTTTTTCGGAGAACTTTGTTCCAGAACTGATACGTCCAATATAACCTTTTTTCGATATTTTCATATTTTTAATGTTTTGACTAAACTGTACAAAGACCGATTTGGGTTTTATTATGGATTGAAGTAAGAAATTGCTTATTTCATTCAATCCTGCTAAGACTCAGTTATTGTCCTTCAATCTCAAGCGTATTCCTTTTCTTCTTAAGATTCTTATGGATGGATTTGCTCTCAGTGAGAAGTCAACTCTGAAAGTTCTTGATCTAGGTTTTTCATCTCTCTTGGAGTTCATATATTAAATCCATTACTCTTCCTGCTTCTAGTAAAATCAGTTCTCAATTGCTCTAAACGCTTTCTTATATCCGGGTTATTCTTTATCTCTACAAATCTACAAGCAGACCATGGAGTACTCTTGTCATATTTGGACTGAGGAATCTGTGTTTTATTTAAACGTTCTTGATAAATTGCAGAAACGTATCTGTAATTGTTGGCTGTACACTTTCTTCTCCATTGCAACCTCTTTCTAACAGACGCTAGTCTCAATCTTTTCTACAAACACTATTATGGCATATATTCCTCATAATTGTCTGATCTATTCCCTGTTTCCTTTGTTCCAGCTCGTTTAACTCGTTGGTCTAGTGGTCTCCATCAATTCGTTGTTTTAATGTCTAATTGTAATACAGCTTCCTATTACAGTAGATTCTTTCCAAGAACTGCAAGATTGTGGAACTCTCTTCCTGCTCACTGTTTCCCTTCTACCTACAATCTTGGTCTTTTTAAGACTAAGGTCAATAGGCATCTCGTGTTTTTGTAATAATCAGCTTTCGTTCTTGTTAGCTCCTTACATCAAGTGGCTTCATGCCGTGTCTCGAGTGATTCCCATAAAAAAATATACATATACATATACAAATTGATCAGCTCGATCATCTCCTTGCTGTCATGACAACATCTTTTTTTTTCTGATCTTCTCTGTGCACTCTATGGACAAATTTCACTCACATCTTACACATCTTCAGTTCCTTAGAAATAATTGCGTGTACAGTTCCCACACTGACATCAAACTGTGCACTTATTGGCTATATAGACGCACAACGGTTCTTATTCATGAAATTCTTTATTTGGCCAATCAACTCTGCTGTTCTCACTTTCTTACTCCTTCCACGCTTCTCATCATCCCTCACATACTCTTTGCCTTCATTCATTCTCTTATGCCACCCAAAAACTGATGCTCGATTCATGCAAGATGGTCTAAAAGCAGTCTGAAGCATTCCATACTTTTTTGTGTCCTTTTTTTTCCAAGTTTAAAACAGAATTTTATTGCATATCGTTCTTCTAAAGTGTTCTCACGTCCAGATTGCATTTTTAAAATTCACCAACTGTGACAATCAGGCTTTAGTAGAGTGTATTCCAATTTCTGTTGTAGCTGTTCCTTTGAACCTGAAATCATAAAAATTTCGTCAGTCATCTCATAAGATGTATAGCAATAACATACCCAATTTTCAAGAGTCTACGACAATTTTAAATGCCTGTAAAAAAACACTGGAAACTTATTGAAGGCACATCTCTCTCTCTCTCTCACACACACACACACACACACACACACATATACATATATATATATATATATATATATATATATATATATATATATATATATATCAGAATATATATATATATGAGAATACTTCATTGTTTCTTGACGACTGATGTACCTTATGTTTAGTCTCTTTGTTATGTCTGTCGTTTTTGAAGTTTTTCGTTCATGCATTGGAAATTACTGATGCAGACTAAACCAGGAGATGAACTGGTTTTCTAGATCGGTTGGAAAGTCCATAATCTACTTAGTAAAACCAGTAAATCAAACATGAATGAAGAATTGTCGGAAATCCGATTAGAGGAGCAGCTTTAGTTGTGGACTTATCTTTACTAGTTTATCCATGTTGACTTGGAATAAATTT
>NC_136493.1:23218150-23240650 GCF_053919585.1 Euprymna scolopes
TCAGTGCAGGGTGTCACGATTAACACCAGTCGATAGATTCGAACCCCGCGACAGTAGCCATCCCTGGCTTCATTAGCAAGAAGCTAATTCATTCGGCTTAACCGCGAGAAATGCTGTTGATTTTTAAACGTTAATAACAGTGCACGACCTTTTTTCATTGATGGGTTCAATATTTTAAAACTGCTTAGGAGTTTTAAACTAATACAAATTCACAAGTAAGGTCTGAATAACTTATTTGTATCGTATAGAATTGATAAGACAACCGTTGAAAGGAAAGTGAAAATATTTGAAGTGAAACATTAGTTAAACGACAAAACAACATTAGTCCGTGATTGGTTCATTGGTTATTTGTCAATTAATAATCCTGCACAACAAAAGAATTACTTTCATTGATTCGCAAAGAAATGAACGTCCGGTTCTAAACTGAGGAGCTTTGAATCTAAGAAAACGCGTTTTTTTCTTTTCCGTCTTTTTTTCTATTTTATGGGCTTTGAATTTTATAAAATATGCTGAAAAACGAAAGTAGTATATATATATATATATATATATATATATATATATATATATATATATATATAGTGTAAAATTTTGTTGAAAATTCAAAACTCACGTTTTCTTTTCTATAACCTTCATTTATTTCCTGGATTTTTTTCCATTACAGCTGTTTCATTGATGAGTTGGCAATTTTACGATTTATGTTTCCATAAAAATATCCTGTTACCATCAACTTCTTCAGATGTTTATCCATTAGATTTTTACAACAAAAGGTATATTTTTAACATGCTGAACATTGTATTTGGGTAAAAAGATTTCCAAAGCCATGCCTCCTTACTTCCTCCATCTTTTGGTGTTATGTGAAGATAGTTTTCCGTTTTAACGCGTAGTTTCGTATTTTTTCCTTTCTCAATTATTATATAATTTTATATAATTTTATTTTTATATTTATGCGTGTTTATTTTAATGTTCTTTAGTTGCTTGGTATTTGAATTCGTATTATTACCCGGTCCTTCTGTTTAGAAGGGAGGTTACTCTCATGGTATCATTTTTTATATCTAGGATTACCTCCCTTGCACCTTTTTTCTTTCCTCATATTATACGTTTCGTTTTTACTATTTTTTTCCTAATCTGCTCTAGTCCGTGAAATTAAATATCTGTTTCTGTGCAAACGCCCGTGGATTACATCTAGTCGTTTGTTTAATGATTTTTATTTTGATATTAATATATGGTAAGATTCTAATATACATAGGTTGCATCTTTTCTATTTGCTAGGTTTATATTTTCCCCTTATTAATTAATGACTATCTTAATTATATTCAGTTTTATTTTCCTTTAATTCCTTAATCCATACAGCTAGAGTGGTTGAGTTTTTCTTTGTTTTTTTTCCGGTTGTTTTCGTTATTGCTATTGGTTCTGTTTCTATTTTCGTTATAGTAATTGTAATTGTCACTATTGTTATGATCCTTTCTACTTTTGTTTTCATTTTTATCTACATTGTTGTTGTTTTTGTTATTTGTGGTGTTCTTATATATATACATATATTCATATATATATATACATACATATATATATACATATATATGCACATATATACATATATATACATATACATATATATACATACATATATACATATATACACATATATATATACATAGATACGAGTATATACACACACACATATATATACATATATACGTATACAGACAAACGCACGTGCAGATATGTATATATAGAGAGAAAGAGAGAGAGAGAGGGAAAGAGAGAGAGAGATAGATATAGATATTTGCAATGGTTTGAAGATTAATTTATTTTTCGTTTTTATTATGAGGTATTTCCCATTCTTCTTCAGAATAAATTTGTTAACATTATTGATGAAATTTTTATCATTTCATCCGGTCTTCTCCTTTTGTGCATTCACTTTGGCACGAGAGGCTTGCTCTTTGTCCTCATACATTAAATATCGATATGAAGGTTGTTGTCTGATATGTGTTCATTCTCAATCAGAAAGGAAGTTATTGGCATTCATCATATTATTGTCTATTACCAAACATAAACCAAAACAATAAAACTGTTCTCTCTCTCTTTCTCTCTCTCTCTCTCTCTCTTTCTCGCTCTCTTTATGTCTATAGATATACAGGTTGTTCCAAAAGTATTGGGAACATTTTGACATTGAATATCTCTAGAATTATTAACGATATAAAAACGCATCTTGTATTTTTAGAAAACTTCTAATCTCAAGTATTTCATGGAATGTTTAACACTATAAAATGTGAGCACCATTGTTCACACGACACACATCGAGCCGATAGTCCAATTCTTGCCAAATCACAACCATTTTCACCTGTTCCGACGTGCTCCTGAACTCTAGCCATGTCTCTCACGAAAAACTCAAACAACCAAGTTGTTATATATTTACATTTATTGTGGTTGAGAGTTGTTGTTTCCGAGATTGACACGCAGATTCCTTCTCCACAACCACATATGTTCATTTTCGCAGTCCAGTGCTCCCATGACTGCCATCGTCTGTTTTTACTACACAACTCTCAGCTACAGACTGTTCAATTTAACTCTCTACTTTCTACGTGGAATCTAAAATTCACTTCCTTTTTCTAACGTCACTCTTTACGAAGCATCAAAACACGTCACCTGTTTTTTCCAAAATGTATTTTGTTTATTTATTTTCTTTGTCCTAAATTCCTAAAACTGCTGATACATTCTTAGTGAAAAACATGACAATCAGAATGACATTTCATCCGTCAAGTTACATTCCTGAAAAATATTTAATGTAAATATTTCAATAGTAAATATTTATTTCATTTTGATAACATTCTTTCTGACAGTCTACTATTACAATAATAATAATAATCGACCGTTATAATACTTTCCGGTGTTTTCCGGTATACTAACGACATAACAGATAGATAGATAGATAGATAGATAGATAGATAGATAGATAGATAGATTATTTTATATATTTCGTGAAATTGATCCTTGAATATCTTTTTAACATGCATAACCTTCATGGATACAGGGTGGAACGATAGATTAAAGAAAACAACATTACAGCTTTGTTTTAAATCTTTTATTGAAAAAATCGATTCAACTAACTTGATTATGTAGCAGAACTAATATCTATTCAATGTAGCTGCCTTCAGCCTCGATTGCTGCCTCAGTACGTGTCCAGAACTGGAAGCATGCCTTTTCCACAAGCACTGGCGAATACTCGGCAGATGGTAGAGATCAGGCTGGCTTTGGTGTTGTGGGAGGCCATGTTGGTGATGTATGTCCAAAAAAAAGTAGTCCAACGGGTTCAGGTTGGGGGAGGAGAGGGTCAGTGAGAGATAGTCATAGCACTCCTTCCGAAGCCAAAGTCTTTGGGACTTTTGGGGCTTTGAACTTGAGGGCTGGCGCCGAATCCTGCTGCCACACCCAGGGTCTGTCACCTGATTACACCAGAGTATCACCACACTTTTCAGTATATACAAGTGCATTTTAGTGTTGACTTTACAGCGGACTTCGAAGATGTGAGGTGGCATAATGTGGCTCTCAGTTAAAACCACACCAAAGACCATAACCATGGCCAAAATCTTCATTGAACTGTGCTCTCAGGCATAGAATAGTCTGGATTTGCATTTTGAGGGTGCTGGCAATGGTTCTGTTGTCATAACTTGGATCGGTAGAGAGCATGAGTTGTACAGTGGCACATCTCCGATCTCACTCGTTGAACATTGTGTCACTTTCAGACATGATAGAAGGCTCCTATCGCTTTTAGGATTTGTATGCAACTGGTCATCTAGTAGATGGTCTGCATCAAAAAAGGAAATGGAATAATGTCGTCTTTTCTAGAGCGACAATTTTATCATTCCACGCTGTGCATCAAGAAATGGTAAAACTACAAAGATAGATTTTGTGAAATTGATCCTTTAATGTTTTTTTTTTTAACGTGTACAACAATCTTTGATACATGAAGAGAGAATAATAATACGGAGATATCCTTATTTCGGCCTTTATTTCCCTCCTTCATAGGAATTTCTTTCAAATGAATGTTTAATTGGCTACAACGATTGCCACTGAGGACGTCATTATGTAACGATATTGCCTCTATCCAAATAGATTCAACAATGTATACATATCAATTGAACAGCAAAAGATTGAAGGTTAGGCTTGACAACCTTTGGGGTATTCATTTGAAGGTGAAAGTGGAACCTGATCTTGATCTATTCGTAAGCACAGATTATTGGCAAGTCCTTAATGATATACAAGTGGCTGTTTAATTGAAACTCAAGAATGAAAAGGTTTCTTTCTCCATTTGACATGGAAAGTGGAGAACTCAATGCAAAGTGGTAAAACTTGGAATCAATTAAAGGTAATAAATCTTCGGCTGAGTTGAAGATCAACCTTTGCACCTTAATTGGAGGCTTTGTTCGTCGGCTTTTAGTTTGAAATGCCATTCTCTGATTATTAAGAGCCACCACTTATCAAAGCTTAAATGCCACTCAAGGATAAGGGTTAACTCCTCCAATCAGTTGGACAGTGCAATAACACCGTGGCGATTGATAATGATGCGGGACGTTTGTCCATTCATCTGTTCGTCCGTTCATCGGTCCGCAATAACTATGCCTTGGAATGTTTGCAAATTTTCCAAAAACATTAATCATGATAGAAGTAAAAAAGTAACAGAACGGATTTTCTGGGAAAACTCTAGTTGCCCCCATCGGGGTGCCTTTTGTGTTAAAATGGCAAAAATTGACACTTTTGTGCTTATTAAAATAAATTGATGCCTTGGATTTTTATAAAAATTTCTAAAAAGTTGTGACTAATTGATTTCTATATAATTTTGTTTGTCTATAGTTCGCGATAACTCTTGGGTGTATCCCTGAGGCTCTTTTAGGGCTAAAAAAAAACACTCCAATTTTGGGGACTATTTTATCATATTTGTCCAAAATTTTCTGTCCATGTCTATTTAGCAGTTTTGCATGGTGCTGAACTCAAATTTTAATATGTTAAGGTCTTTGGGACTTTTGGGGCTAAATGAGGGTGGGGGTGGCAAATGATGAACTTAGTCATTTCTTTTTTTTTTTGCATGGTGCAGAACTCAAATTTACATATGTTAAGGCCTAAAAATGCACCGTTTGTTCATTTTCACCAGGATTTGATGTCCCCCTGTAGACTTTGGGGGCTAAATGGAGAGGGGTGCAAATGCTGAACTTAGTCATTTTTTTGTGCTTCGTTCACTGTGCACTCACAGAGGACCATGCATGCTTCACTTGTTTGGTTTCTTTACCGTTTATCAGTAAAAACATAATATGTGGTTACTATGTCAATAATTTTGATACTCTTTTCTTGGCACTGCCTTCATTGTGAGTGTGATGACTCTTCAACTCAGGTATAGTCTGGGGATTGTGTTAAAAGATGTTACCTTCAAGATAGCCCCACAGATAATATTCTGGTTTGGTGTGGGCTGGGGGGGCATAGTTTGGTGAGTGTGAAGACCATTCAGAATCACGCCTCCTACAGATGAGACGATCATCAAAGTTACCCCGTATTTACTTATGTATTTGCAGACTGTTATCCTCATCTCCATAGTTGTTGCTTCACAACGTTTTGGTCTACTATTCCTCTGGCCTGCGTCAAGTAATTAATTTTGACGGGATAAAAATGCTGCATCGCTTGACTGCATCCTCAGCAATTACTGCCTTCCATAGTTGTTGTTGTCTCACCACGTTTTGGCCAACTCATCCTCTGGCCTGCTTTGGGTAGGATTGAAACCGCTATCTTCAGACAATGCTCAATTGGAACTGTAGAGATTCAACGCCTTTATGCACTGTGTCATGGGAGGATGCAGTTAAGAGACTCAGCAATTCTATCCCATCGCCGTTAACCACCTAACGAAGGCCAGAGTAATAGTTGGCCGAAACGTCTTAAAATAGCGATGAAGATGAGAATGTCAGTAAATAAATAAATTAATTACTCATTTCAAGGGCTTCCAATAATAAAATAATTACCCCCAATAGGATTGAAACTCTTTGAAGAACTTAGACATAGACTAAAGTTTATTATCTTTAATATGGTTGGATTTAAGAAATGAGACGACCATCAAAGTTACCCCCCCATATCGTTTGACGATCATCAAAGTTACCTCCCATATCGTTAAAACAAATCATGTGGGACTTTTCTAATTCAAACGAGACGATCATCAAAGTTATCCCTTCCCCATATCGTTGAACGGTGTTAAAACAAATCATGTTGGACTTTTCTGGTTGGAACTCATTTGGAAAGCTTTGTGACTTTTATGAACGTTTACATGAGTTTCAGTTTTTTTTTCCTCGTCCTGTACGAAAAAACAATGCAATTTTCAAGTAAGAAATAGTGCAAGACTTGTGTCATCTAGTGTAGTCACCAGAAATGCATAATCTGTTAATGGATCCAATGGTTGTAAGTACGTGTGAGTAAAAAGTTGATTAAATATGTAACCGGCAGTTTGTATAGAGAGAAAATATTCTTGTGCTACTAACAGTACCGGAGTGTATACCGTGGAAATATATAATCCATAAATGGATTCACGGGTAGTATTATCGGGGAACAGTAATTGCTAAGACATCAGTGGGTTACTTCCCCTTTGGGAGAGAGACAACAGGGAATGCGAAAGCACGTTTTTCACACCGTAGGTTAAATTCCACATAGGTGAATACAAAAATAAATAGTATATATATATATATATATATATATATATATATATATATATATATATATATATATATATACACATATTTGAATAAAATAAAATACGCATCAGGTGCGCTTGAAAGCCAAATTACAACGCAATATGACGAAAATGAAAAAATGTTTTACTTGTTTGAAATTTATAAATTATAAATTTCAAACAAGTAAAATATGCGTTTATTTTCGTAATATTATGTTGTAATTTGGCTTTCAAGCGCACGTGATGCGTATTTTATATATATATATATATATATATATATATATATATATATATATATATATATATATATATATATATAGTCATCCACAAACAATACTGTTTGGCTGTTTGACAGCTCATCAGTGCGGCTAAACAAGCAACTACCTCAAGCGGGGATTGAAACCCGATCATTCAAACGACTGTTTATATATATATACAATATATATATATATATATATATATATATATATACATACATATATATATATATATATATATATATATATATATATATATATATATATATATATATATATATATATATATAATGAGTGTGTGCTGCTATCTTAAATCCCTGTTCAAAATTTCTTAAAAATCAAACCCATAACTTTGGTGCTATAATGCTGACATACATACATAACAGCTCTTCGTTATATTGCATAGATGTATTTATTTATTTATTTATTTATTCATTCATATCTGGTTTGTATTTATATGTGGTGTTTTTTCTTATTTCTTTTTTTTTTTTTCTTTTTTTGTATAATTGAATATATAGAGGGATAACAGAGAAGAATACTGGTTACTAAGACACCGGTAAGTGACTTCCCTTTGGGCAGAAAAACCGAAAACAGGACATGAAAGCATGTTTTCCCTACTGTAGGCCAAATTCCATCTAAGTTGATAAAAGACTCTGTCCTTGATGCCTACGGTAGAGACCACGACGAGTAAAAATCTTTAATTTTATGTTGTGTTGTTTTTTTATATTGTGTTGTTTTCGTTACATTTATCGATGTGTGAATAAAACGTTTGAATATATTTGAGCGTATTTTCTACTTATTCTGCGTCGCTGCTCATGGCGTCGAGTTCTGTATATACGTCTTTTCTCCTTTGCAGAGAAATAAAAGTAATGAAAATAAATGCAACACTATAGTTGAGCAGGGGGAATATTCCACACATAGCAGGTAGAAATAAATGTATATTATAGATTGACGTTCTTATGCATAATAAATGTTTCAAGCTGACGATTAAATACATGTTCATGAACACGAAGACTATGAGAGACTTGCTCAAGGGCTACAAGACCCAAATTAATAATATCTATAATGAGCTGAAATATAAAAGGAACTAAGTTTGGAAGCCTCAAGGTTCAATTGTTAAATCTATGAATTTATAATTCCAAACTTAAATAAATCCTAAAACTTTGTAAATTAAATTATTATTATTTGTGTGTGTGTGTGTGTGTGTGTGTGTGTGTGTGTGTGCGTGTTTTTTTTTGGGGGGGGTTCTTATGATGTTTCTACATTCAAGGGGAGGTAAAAAGGTTTAACATGATGCAACATCTTCAAAAGGAATTTTGGTCACCCTTATCCCGTGTGAACGATAACGTTGTAGAGGTCAACTCCCACCTTCCATAACCCCCTTCTGTTGCAGATATAATGGACTCAGCCATTTAGTATTCACAAGCGATAACCAATTTCTATATCTTCTGTATTACATTTCTGAATTTTTTAGATGCGGATTGGTTATCTATCTTCTCTTCTCTTCTCTATATAAATAAAATGAACTCATTTTTTCCCGTCGGATTTTGACGTTAATAGGATTAAAAATCAAGATATTTCATGCAAATATAATATGCACAAACTGCAGAACAATATCTGAGGTGTGTTATAGGCTTATTATTTCTCAAATTCCTCGATAATCTTAAATTTCTATACTTTTTCTGCTGAGAAGTCACGGCCAAAATCGGTTAAGATCAATGGAAGTGGTAAAATATTTTCTCTCTAATAAATTCCTCCCCCCCCTGCCACCACTTAACACCGTTTGGGGATCGTTCACAAGGAACAGTTGAGAAGAGAACACCGGTTTGGCTTCGTAGTTCTTTCATGTGAAGTTATTTAAAATCACTAAACTAAGCTGCAGTGCTCTGTGGCGTAGTGGTTAGCGTGCTGGACAATTCACATTATATTTTCACGTTCGCGCCGACCTACCGTAGTCGTTTTTTTTTTTGTTTTTTTTTCCTAAACAACTGGAATGGACTTTTCTTGGTGGCCGAACTGTTAACGTTGCAGATGTTTTTTTGTTTTTTTTCACACTTTATTTTCCTACTTTTACTCATGACTCCGGGTTTGATCCTTCCTACTTACCTACCATAACATTTTTTTAAACTCCCCCCCCCCCGTCCCGGAAACAAACACTCGGGCAACGCCGGGTACCCCCGCTAGTATATTAATATGAGAGCGTGTGTGTTATTTTCTGTCACGCTTACATCCGGGTCGTTTAATTGCAACCACTTTCTCATAGAAGAGATGTAGCAAGTTTGCTTTATCGTTATTTTCATGGCAAATGCTCAACTGAGCTTCAATCTATGGTCCCCCCGCGCCAAACTTTCACAAGAAACACTCGTCTCACTGAAAACACTATCAATATTTCCCCTCACTCTTTATCTATGCCTAAACCTAAATGTAGATTCCACGAACAACGCTTCCTTCGTAGAACTGCACGCCTGTGGAACTGTCTTCTGTTTTCCTGCTTTCCAGCTGACTACAATATGATAGTCTTCAAGTCCCAAGTAAACAAGCTCTTGATAAGCCATTTCCCTTAAGTTAACAAATCTACTGAATTTCCATTATTGACAATTACTATATTGTCCAATTGACTACTGTACACTCTTTAACCCTTATCCTCGAGTGGCCCCTGGGCCTTGATTAATGGTGATGCCTATGTAAAAAAAATTTTTTTTTTAAACTTCCATTTCTTGTAATAGATAATTTTAACAAGAATTCTTCAAAATTTTGGTTTCGGTTTCGATTATAGCTGATGGCACTTAAGTCATCAATGCTTCTAGCAGACCGCATAACTCTCTTAAGGAAATATTTATGAATTAAAAGTGAAAGAAATTTTTTCATTTATTTTTATTATTAGTTATTAAGATTGTCTCCTCTATTTTGCTCCAAAAAATTAAAATTGTGTACATGATTATTGAATCGAGCCAGACACATAGGTTTATCTATATAATATTTTTTCTGTTCTTGGCCTTCGGGACAAGATCAAAGTGTAGTATCTGTTCCGGCAGATACTGCAAGCTATGACTAGCTATGACTAGCAAAGACCAGATGTGGGGGCAACCCCACATGCCTGACCTTTAACCAGCTCCCATTTCCCACCTCTCAGGAGCTGGTCCCCTTTTCCATTCCCCCTCCCTTCACTCCTCACATTAAAAATTGGCCTTGTGCCTAATTTGCTCGGTGGGGGAGCAAATAAATACCATCTGTTCCGGCAGATGCTGCACTTAAGATGGTTTGTACCAGTCAATGGAGGGGAGGCCCTCTATACTGGGACAATTATTATTTTTGGTAACCAGAGTGACCCCTTTTAGGGGAGCTGGTTTTTACCTCACATTAAAAACGGCCTTGTGCCTAATTTGCTCAGTGGGGGAGCAAATAAATACCATCTGTTCCGGCAGATACTGCACTTAAGATAATTTGTACCAGTCAATGGAGGGGAAACCCTCTATACTGGGACAATTATTATTTTTGGTAACCAGAGTGCCCCCTTTTTGCCTACTTTTAGGGGAGCTGGTTTTTACCTCACATTAAAAACGGCCTTGTGCCTAATTTGCTCAGTGGGGGAGCAAATAAATACCATCTATATAATATTTTCTTTGTTTCTTTTATAGCTAGCCTGTCTGTTATACTTTGAAAAAGTCAAATATAATTTTTGAAGGCTAAACTGCTTCAAAAATTTAAAAAAAAAAAAAGAAGCTAAATTCGCGAAATTTGGCTTTAAAAGAAACAATCTGGCAACCCTGGTAAATCATATGATAGTTACCTCCCTTTGATGTACCCTCATTTTCGAATGTTATTATAATAATCATTCTTGTAATAATGCGAGAAAGAAACCTGTTATAAGTTTGAGATACAACGGTTCTTCACCAAAGAAAAAATCAGCAAAAACGTCATGTAAAAAAGGGAACATTCAAAAGAAACAGAGCAAAAAAGAGCATTGTCTGCCAAGAGGTTATGAATTGAATGAGTAAATTAAAGATTGTTTCTTACAATGTGATTTTATTATTTGTATTGAACTATGTAGCACAATATTACTTTCTGAGTATTTATTATCACTTATTAATTTATCTCATTTGGACCAGTTCTATATTTTAAAAAAATAGACACTATTTTCATAGAAATGTTAATAAACTCATATTTGCTGCATGTTATTTGTTTTTCTGTTCAAACAAGTAAATTTTTTGTGCTATCTAGAAAAAATACCAGCTTTATCAAAACATATTTGTTGATTAAATATATTTCTCCCTCTGTGGAATTTCCACATATTTAGTTAGTTAATGCAATATTCTCCATTGATAAATGTAGTTATCTAATATTTCGAATTTCGAAATAAGACAAATCCTGCAATGTATTTGAGGGTTTTTTTTAAACCGTGACTAACGAACACACAGACGGACAAAGTCTCTATTTTATATATTAAAAATTTATATATTGTATATATTAAGATATTATATGTTTTATATATTAAAATTTTATATATTGTATATATTAAGATGTTATATGTTTTATATATTAAAATTTTATATATTGTATATATTAAGATGTTATATGTTTTATATATTAAAATTTTATATATTGTATATATTAAGATGTTATATGTTTTATATATTAAAATTTTATATATTGTATATATTAACAATGTTACAAGTTGATTTTCTATCTTGTTCTCAGTTTATCATTTGGTTCAGACTTAAATTACTTTTGGTTTATTTCGCTGGCATTGATTTTCAAATTCTTTATTTATGTATGGCTACAGTCTACGTTAGGAAAAAAAGAGAAAAACTATTAAATAAAAGATACGACAGAATAATTTAATGGAAAAAACTATTGATAGCTTCTGAAGATTTTATGTAGAAGAAGATTCTATGGGAATACAGAAGTAAAAAAAAATAGAAAAGTATATTTTTTTTATTTATTTACTCTATTTGTTTTTATACAAGCAGTAATATGTTGCTACACAGTCATGAGCATGTTCCGCTCAGCTGACTACAGACCTCTTAAGGCGATACAGCTTCTATGAAAGCAAAGTTTGCAATGAAAATATCAGGTCTTCTTCATCACAGAGACTTAATATCAGGAGGATCCGTCAAATGTTGTGAAAAATAAAATTTGGTTGTACGTAAATAAGACTATATTGGGTCTTACGGCATAATCACTTTTGACATCCCGGTTCCCGTCAGATCACCAAAGTTAAGCAATGATGAGCCTGACCAGTACCAGATGGGTGACTATTTGGGACTTTCAGGTACTGTATGTGCTCTCTGCTTATCTCAGCATTGTTTCCAGTCATCCTGGACTTCTCCTTGACACTGGACTCAAACAGTGCTGATTCAGGTGATATGTGGTTGGAGATTGCGCAACTCTTGCTACATAATTACACGAGCAGCTGCCCCTACAGGGGGTATCCTTTGTCTTTCGAGATTGAACGATGTCATCAAGCATAATTAGGGTCTTATTTACGTAAACCAAATTTTATTTTTCACAACATTTGATAGAACCTCCTGATATCAACTCCCTGTGACGAAGAAGACCTGATATTTTCATTGCAAACTTTGCTTTTATATAATCTGTACTGCCTGAAGAGGTCTCTAGTCAGCTGACCGAAACATGCTCATGACTGTGTAGTAACATATTACTGCTTGTATAAAAACAAATAGAGTAAATAAATAAAAAAAATATACTTTTCTATTTTTTTTACTTCTGTATTCCCATAGAATCTTCTACATAAAATCTTCAGAAGCTATCAATAGTTTTTTCCATTAAATTATTCTGTCGTATCTTTTATTTAATAGTTTTTCTCTTTTTTCCTAACGTAGACTGTAGCCATACATAAATAAAGAATTTGAAAATCAATGCCAGCGAAATAAACCAAAAGTAAATTAGCAGCATATTACTGCTTATCTAAAAACAAATAAAGAGTATACCCTGTTCTACTTCGGTATTAAGCACTCTTGAATTAACCCCATTAAACTTCATCGGTTACTTAACCTCTGGAAAACAATAACCTCCGATTATTTTTTTTTTATTCATATATATTAGGAAAAGACTTTATCAAAAAATATTTGTTGATTCAATATATTTCCTGTCCATGGTATTTCCATAGGTCCTGCTGTTTAAATGTTTACTATAGTTAGAAATGGCGTTAAGTATGTTGAATCAAATTGCCTGTTATTCTTCTTCTACGTTCAGTAACGGTTTGAAATGGAAGTTGTGCAAGATAGACACACAAGATCGGTTGTCATAATATTGACTGAATGAAAAATGAAATGTAAATAAAAATTATGACAAACGTCCATGAAAACCATTTATGCGGTTGTCAAAAACTTGCGACTGACAACTTCCATCTCTTTAATGGGTGGGAAGGGGGTAGTGTATGTTTTTTTATCTGCAATTATATGTGTATGTTTATGTGTTTTATCCTTTCACACATTGTAATTGAGAAAAAGGATGTTTTTTTTTCACTTGTTTATCCCAACCAAAACATATTGTCACTTGAACGCAAGGGAACACAATCTTGGACCATGTTTACAAGGACATATGTAAGGAGATGAGCGAGATGTCGGTTTAAAATTCTAAATGTCAGTACAACCAGGGGAAACAGGAAACAGAGAGGGAATTCCAATGTCTAGCCGTCCGAGGGAGGAAGCTATTAGAGTAGAAGACTTTCTGATATCTGAGAACCTCTACAGCGAAGGAGTGGGATTTTGTTGCTAAACATCTTTGTCAGGGGAATGGACGTCAAGGGGACGTAAGTGCAATGGGTTCATCAGAGCATATTCCATTAAGATACTTGTAAAGCAGCCACATTGCATTATTGCAACAATGGTACAGGAGTTGAGTTTAGTTGAAAGTGTGGGACCTATCGTAGAGATACAAGATGATCTCAGGTGTGAGTAATTTTTTTAGCATGGTAGAGAGAGCCCACCTTCTTTGCAGCAGCCTTTGATGGTATAGCCTAGGAAGAGGAGATGCAGATGGTATGACATAGAGTAGTGGTTGATGTAGATGGTATGGTTTAGGGAGAAGAAGTGCAGATGGTATGGTATAGAGGATAAGGGATGTAGATTGTATGGCTTAGAGAAATGGGATGCTGATGGTAACTCCCAGCAAAGAGGAAATTTAGAAGGGTCGCAATTTGTTGCCGATGCCATCGTATGAAGCTAAGTTTTCAAACTGTTTCCAAAATACTGAATCGTCGCAGTAGTAAAAAAAAATCAACATCATTTTATTAGGGTTTGAACTTGGATTATCAATTTTATAATCACACATCCTCAAGTCACTCGACTCACACAGTGTGAATCAATTCACTGCACAAACGTAAGACGAACTAATTGAGTTAGTATAGGCTTTTTTATCAACTCAAAATGCAACAATTTTGTTTTCATGTTTCATAATACAATACTGTTTCTTGTTATCTGGGTAAGTAATCGTGAAATACATTTTTCAGGTGCCCCAAGGAAGATCTTCAGTAATGTTGTCCATCATTGGCGATTTTGGGTTTCACATCATATCAGTTCAGACAGAAACCCTGACAGAAACCCTGACCTGATTCCGGACATGCCAGATCATTTCCTTGGAAACTATCAGTTATGTGTGCCGCCATTGTAAAAAAATCGTGCTCTGACAATCTTTGGTCTTTCTTTTTAATGACACGCCAGAAGGCATCAGCGAATGAGCTTAAGTAAACGTGGAGTCGCGAAAGATACAGAAAAAAATCAAAGTTAATCTTAAATACATCCTTCACCGCATTTCCTACTAAATTATTTTCTATGGCTTTGATCTTTTTAGAAAAATCCATTTGGATGCAGCTAGTATTTTATTTGTTACTAGCTGAGCTACCCGACGTTGCTCGGGACCATATAAACAATGAGAAAATTGAAGTTGATTTTGAATATAATTGTTATTCTTTGGAGAGAAGAATTTTTAATGTGTACGTATCATTTACTATTTCGAGCAAAAGAATATTTTACCTACCCTAGGACGGCTATTACACATATGAGATATTTGTACCTTCCCTAGGACAGGTAATTTACAGAATGTATATGAAACAATTTAACATACTCTCAACAGGCATTGTACAACATATATTAAATAATTTCTCTTTCCACCAAAGCTACGATGATTTTTAAGAAAATTGAAATCATTTTTAGAAGATGGATCATTAGGATTTCCAAATTAATGCATAAATACATTGTGTTGGTTAATGAGTTCGCAACCCTTGCTTCATCAGAAATTTCGGCGTTTCTTTTTTTCTTCAATATCGGTACTATTATTGTAAGAAAAATTGTCATTTTCAGAAGATGTCTTAGCAGGATTTTAAAATTAATGCATAAATACATTGACAAAGTTAAGTGATTAGACAACCCTTGCTTCATTATCAAATTCTACATTACTCTGTTTCATTTTTTTCCTACTACCGACTATCAAATTCTTTTGGAAAAAAGACGTCATTTTCAGAAGATTACTCAGCCGGTTTTACAAATAAATAAATTAGCTGGAATCGAAACCCTACTATTCGAGCTATTGACAGATAAATAAGAAATATTTTAAATTAAACCACTTCAAGCTATGAATGAATTTGCACATGCGCAAAAGTAATAGAAATATGTCAGCAAATTGAAATGAACATTTTAGCATTGCTGACGTATTTCTGTATGCGTTATTCATCCATCCAAGCAAAGATTTTACTTGTTATAAATCACAAATTGTTACTATTTCCTGTTCATTTAAGTGTTATGTGACGATTAGTTTAAGAGTTCATGGGTTAAATATTTTCATACAGACATACACACATACATCTACTATTTTATTTATATAGATTTCCTGTAAGGCGTGGACCGTCACTGTTCGTACTGTGCCTGTTTTTTGTTAGTGCTCTGCATAGTGACTGACCTGCAAAGCCCCTGCAACCAACCAGGGTCATCCATTCCACCAACTAAAACTAATTACAAATTAACATAAAGACTTCATACTATTAATAAATTATAGGCACACTAGCAGGGAGACCCGACGTTGCCCAGGATTGATCAACGAATGTTTCACACTCCAATATTTTTATTTTCATCGAAATCAGTGAAATCGCCCATTTTTCAATCAAATCGGTTAATTGTCTGCTCCAGTTGGGGAATCACCGCAGTGCATCAGAAGAAAGCTTCACATGCTTCCCTGCAGTGACTTAGTCCACAATACATTGTTATTTACATTGCACTGTAGAGAATCTACTGTTGATTTTATAAAATTATTTTTATATATAATGGCTTGAAGTAAAGTTTAAAATGTAAAATCCAAGTATCATGCTTCAATTGTACTCTAAACAGAAACATTCCTTTTTGAATGCGCCCCTGTCATATCAAAGAACCTACTGTTGATTTTATATGCCTGGCCTTACAGTTTAGTGTGGTGATAATATCTGGAATTTAAATTTAACATGAAAAAGTCAAGTATCATGGTGTAATTGTGTTTTAAACGAAAACATTAATTTCGAATGCACTCCTGTCATATCAAAGCACCTAGTGTTGATTCTATATGTTGGGCCTTTCGGCTTGTGTAGTAATGAAACTTCTTAAATGCACTTACGATGTTAGGCTGTGATTTTGGTTAAAATCGCCTGTTCCTTTTTTCATCAGATTATTTGGATTATTGATACTTATCAAAAATATTCCAATGCAAAACCTCTCTAAGAACACTGTCAGGCACATAATGTACCTTCGTGTGAAATTTTATAAAAATTGGCCCAGACGTTTTTGAGCCCATAGGAAACTCTCTCTCATTCTCTCTCTCTCTCTCTCTCTCTCTCTCTCTCTCTCACGCACACACACACACACACACACACACACACAAATACACATACAAACACACACACACAAACACACACACAAAAAAACAGAAACACACACACAAACACACACACCAAAACACGCACAAAAACACACACAAACACATATACATAAACACACACAAACACACACACAAACACACGCACAAACACACACACAAACACACAAACACACACATACAAACACACACACACAAACACACACACATACAAACACCAAAACACACACACCAAAACACACACACAAAAACACATACACAAAAACACACACACAAAAACACATGCACACATACACACACACAAAGTTCCTTTCATATAATAATAGAGATAGAGATATTAACCAGTTTGTTCATTTCTAATCTTACTCGAAACAGAAATATTTTATAGACAACCAGCGGGGGGTACCTGGCGTTGCCTGGGTGTTTGGAAGTGTGTGTGTTTTTGGGTAAATCAAAACAAAATCGTTGCTCGGGTGTTTGTTTAAAAAAAAGTTTTGATAGGTATGTAGGAAGGATTGAACCCGAAGCCTTAACGCACAGTTGGAAAATAATAACGTGTGAAAAAAAAGGTGCGATGTTTAATGGAAACATGTTTGAATTTATTTAAGTAAGATTAAGAATTGGAAGGTGCCCGTACTTGATGACGGGGCAGTCTTTTATTTACTGCAGGTCTGTTTGCTTCTTTTTTATACGAAAAAATCGAATCCATATGCGGCAATCGAAAAATGTTGAATATTTAACTTTTGAAAGTCAGGCAAATTAAATAGACAGGAGGCCCCCGTTGTTAACTCATAGATATTATGATTTCGACGTGATATAAAAAGTTTTAAGAAGTTGTGAGCCGACCGATCGCTTCTCAGAAAAATGCCTTTCTCGGACATACACGAAAACGCACACACACACACACACACACACACACACACACACACACACACACAAACAAACATTTTGGCTTTTATATATATAGATGATTTTCTCAATGCTCTAGTTTTACGAATGCTGATCAAGTCGACTGTTTTCCATATCAATACTAAAAACACACAAAATAAACCAAAAAAAGAAGACAAAATTGTATTGAAACTTTTGATTTGACTACTGCGAGCGAAAGCAAGATCTTAACTCACAACATGATTGAACATGCCCCGTTTTTATACCTTTTTTAATGTCAACAGACCATTTACTTACGCCATCAAACAAACAACTATTTCTTTCTATAAAAAAAAATGATGCTTGAATGATTTGCATACAAAACAGAAGTCGTTATGGCAGGTTTGTTGTCAGACAGGACCGGCCTTGGGACAATACAAATCAAACATGTGAATCACGCAACATTTTAATATACATCACATCTAAAAAAAAAAACATTAACCGTTTAAAAAAATGTTCAGAAAATACATGAGCAAACCAATTAATATGCGATCATGTTTTATCAACAGTGCAAAAGTGCATATGTTAAGTTGCATGTGTAATTATTGTTGTTTAGCCAAACTGTGACACCAGGTTCGGACAGTGGGATTGAAAAGGGGCACTCTCACCTGTAAAATGTCTCCAAACACCCGGGTAATATCACGAAAATGATACATTCAGAAACTAATTTTTTTTAATTAAAAATACTCGAAGTTCTTTTTATTAAAACCTAGCAACCTACAATTAATAATATTACACACGAAATCCGTAACAGAATTTTAAAATGCTTAACCTGGTACAATTTTATCCTGTGAGGTTAATTCTGGTTTCTTGGAATTTAAGTTGATAATTGTTGAAAGTATTCATTCAACCATTCATGTTCCTGAGTTCTACATGGTCGATATGAATGGCTGGCTAGATGCCTTGATTTAACACCATGTAAATTTACTGCCTTGGTTAAAGAAATAAGTTTATTTTAAAGAAGTGTTGTTTATCGTACTTCTATTTTGTTTAGTCTACTTTAAAGATGGTGGTTAAAGGTAGAAGTTTACTCTACTTTAAAGACGTTAACTTTACTCTATTTTAATTTTTTTTTCTTTACTTTAAAGATGGTGGTAAAAGGAATAAGTTTATGCTACTTTAAAGAAGTTTACTCTACTTTAAAAACGACTTTAGAATAACTTGAAGGACAACTACAAAAGTGCTTTCACAGGTCTCACAAGAGTTTCTGGGAAAATCACTTGGTACAATTCCCTAGCAGCTTGAGAAAATAAATGCGAATTGTGTTGGGCATATTGCATTTTAAATAAAATACTATTATTTTATTATATTATATTAAAATTATATTATTACAAAATTATATATTATATTAAAATAATATTGCATTTTAAATAAAATCTTACATTATATAGCATGTTCTCATATTATTATTTTTTTTTGTTACAAAATATGATTCATAACTTAATTACAAAGATTCATAATTATGTAGTGATTTTTCAATCACGCTGAACTTACTAAGTTCAGCGTGATTGAAAAATCACTACAAGCAATACAGATTTCATCCTGCAAGTTCAACTGTGTATGATTCGTTTCAATGGCAACAGTCTTTGCCATAACAAAGGACTTCAATAGGATTTGGCAGAAAGGGTTGTTTCATAAACTTGACGTTGTATTCAGTGGCAAGCGCTACTGATTACATCCTGCAAGGTCGACTGCTGATATGCTGACTGTGATATTACATAGGATCAGTGAAACTCTTGATGAGGGTTTCGTTTCAAAGACAATAGTTTTTGCCATAAACAACACAGATCTTCAATAGAGTCTGGCACAAAGGGTTGTATCAAAACGTCAACAGCTATGGAATATCTGGTAATATCTTCGCAATCATCAAATCATTCCTTTTCGATAGGTTTATAAAGAATATAATTCTTCTCGGGTAGAAGTATTCGTCATAATGATGAAAATTAGTTTAAATTTTTTTCAACCAGCTGAGGGTGTGATTTTCAGGTGACAGTTGGTTTGAGTCAATGTTAGGGTTAGGGTAAGGGTTGGGGGTCAGGGGCATATCGATGTATAATTGTCTTAGATTATTAGTTTCTCAATGGAATAGCAATCCATTGCAGAGACGCTTTTCCAGTCGACCTCGGTGATTTATACTGACAGCTTGGCAGCACCTGGCATACGTAATAAATAACCTCCGCTTAATATACAACCTGTTTCCCTTTCTTATGCAAAATCAGTGATTGATCGTTGTTTGAATTAGTGCCAATATTATTATAAACCAACATTTGTCTGGTCTTGTGTAAACAGCTACTTATGTCAGAAATAATAGCCTGAAAACATTTTGAATGCATAATCTAATTGAACACATGTTTTCATTATACTCGTTTGACTTACAGTATATCAACACTTATGTGCGTAATCTGATATATAAATGGCTATATATCTGTCTGTCTGTCTTTCTGTCTGTTGTTCGTCTCCATTTTTCAAACTCTATCTCTTC
This sequence comes from Euprymna scolopes, assembly GCF_053919585.1. Taxonomy (NCBI): domain Eukaryota; kingdom Metazoa; phylum Mollusca; class Cephalopoda; order Sepiida; family Sepiolidae; genus Euprymna; species Euprymna scolopes. The sequence goes on from NC_136493.1 coordinate 23,238,381, forward strand.
CAAAACTAAAAGTCGCTGAGCGACGCTAAGGGCCTCAAATGATTGGATTTTTTTTTTCAGGCTGTTCTTTTATGAGTCTTTAACCGGTTAGAATTTTTTTTAATGGGTAAAAAAATGGGTAAAAATTGACAAAATCGTTAGGCATTTTGTACATTCATCTTAGTTTATCTTTAATTTCTAATTTTTAAACGGTTTATATACGTATGACATTGATACAGTGGTAACGTCACCAGTTTGAATGCTGCAGTTTCGGTTTCGATTCTAGCTGATGGCACATAAATGTTTTTTTTGTTGTTTTACTTTTAAAATCACGATTCTATAATAATATATACGAAATGGGACGGATGATGGAGCTTAGTTGACAAAGTGGGATCTATTAGATTGAAAACTCTTTTTTGGACCCTATCCAAAAGGGAGAGACTAGTAGTAGATGCATCAGCTCAGATGTGGCAACAATGCTCCATGCATGGGCGAATAGTAGCCTTGTAGAGCCTTCACAATGTCCTCAACGTATTTGTTTCAGTTCATATTGCACGCAAATGTTGGGCCAAGGAGTTTGAAGAAATAATTCTCAGGTAGGGTGTTATTTGTCATGGATATCGGTGGTTGGAGAGGCGTGCTTGTAATCGGTTCACTTAACACTTATCAACACTTATGTGCGTAATACCAAATACAATATATATTATAAACGATTAATTGAAGACTTGCAATGTGTTGAGCGGCCGTTTGCCAGACTAGAATCGTTATTATGTCGATAAGTTTATTATTAAATAACATCCGATTATAAGACTGCAATTTGCAACATTTTGACAGTGTTGCATGTCTATTGTTCTCGTTCCATCTGCCATAACCGAGTTGAAGTGTTAATTTTTATGTTATTCTTAGTCATTATCACCTGCAGTAAGTGTTGCATGTTTGGGTCTATATATATTCTTATATGTGCGTGTATTATACATTCGTGTGTGTGGGTGGATGTGTAACATATATACATTTAATGAAAGTCCTAACTTCTCCTTCTGTTCCTTTTGTCTTCCATCTCGTCTTGTTAACCTGGAACTAAAATGCATGCTCCAAAAACACAATGTGTTGCTTATTTGTGGAGACAGTCTTTATTCACGGAGTTTTTCACACTCTATGGTAACGTTTTCCCACACGCAACCAATTTCTGATTTCTATCTTTTTCTTTCTCTTCTTCATATTTCCTAGATGACCAGTCTTCTTCCAATCTCGCTAACCGCCTTCTAACTGCTTTGACAAACTGGCCTTGACTAAACTCTCAGCCGAAATTTTGTTATAAATTAAATATATATACAAATATTTTGACATGAACCTGTGGCGCAACAGATAAAGTGCTAAGTATAATTAGTTTTATGTTATAAATTAAATATATCAGATATTTTGACATGGACCTGTGGCGCAACAGATAAAGTGCTAAGTAATAATTCATTTTATGTTATAAATTAAATATATCACCAGGTATTTTGACATGGACCTGTGGCGCAACAGATAAAGTGCTAAGTAATAATTAGTTTATTTATTCGCGGACTGTTATCCTCATCTTTTATTTTAACATAGACACTATGTTTAGGATTTTTTGAGATGAGTATTGGTAATTTGGATTATTCTGACTACTAGTCTCATCTTAGCCTACAAGGACCAGTAGTGCAATAAATAAAGTGCTAAGTATTAATTAGTTTTAGTGACAGTCTTTTAGAGGCTGAAGGTTCAAATCAATCATAACAGGTGCCACTAATTAAGAATAAAATAAAAATTAGTTGAAACTGTTCTCGTTGACACATCGGTTCTTGTTAGGTTAAGCAACGTTGAGCCTGGTCAGTACCAGATGAATAACTATTTGGAAACACCAGGCACTGTATGTAGGAGGACGTTGACATCTTCCTGCAAGAGCTGCAAAACCCTAATGTCGTCATCTCCCCTGACATGGATATACATGTGACTGGAGATCGCTTGCCTGATCGCAGATGGTATTGGAAATTCGTGATATGTTTAATTTGAAAAGTCTCATAAAACACCTTCAAGTCCGTTGACTTAAAGTGTCTCCTGTTTTCACTTAGAGGACAACTTCAAACCGGGCAAATAATTCATGGAGGAAATTAATAACTACCCCTGTATATATATTTTACATTTAAGCACTTCTGGTCATTTTGTGTAGCTGTCCAACATTTAGGCAATACCAATCCTCCAGTGGTCATGTGAAATCTATATGAATTCTAAACTGTGGTTGTTATAGTCACAACGTTTCGGCTGTT
>NC_136493.1:23245650-23318150 GCF_053919585.1 Euprymna scolopes
TATATATATATATATATATATATATATATACTAGCAAAAGTACCCGTCGTTTACTGGGTTCAAAAACAACCTACAGAAAATGGACTCTGATTTATGTAAGTATGATAGGTTAACACCTATCACAATATTCTGTGGATCTATATTAAAAAACCTTTGTTAAACTTTGTGACATTTTATGGAGGTCAGGCACGAACGAACACCCCATAATTTTATTATACCATATTTCTTCAATCTGAAACATAATTATCAAAGTATACTTACGCAGATAGATATGAAAAGTCTTTATTAAAGTTTGTGCCTATTTCCATTCTATGGAGGCTAGGCGCGAACGCAGACCCCACAATTTTATTATACCATCCCTATTTAAGTAAAAAGATACTTATCAAAGTATTATTATGCACATATATATCAAAATTACTTGTAAACGTTTTTTTAAATTTTTTATTTCCAAACTTTGTGGACCAGGCGCGTACACAGACCTCACAATTTTAATGAATCATCATTATGCTAGATCAAACATACCCATTCCTGTGTCTCGATACATCTTCTATCATTATATGTCATCGGTTTTCTATAATAGTCAACCATATAGGAGCCTATTCGTGACCAGACACACACACAGACGTTCAGCTTTATAGCAAAAGTACCCGTCGTTGCCTGGGTTCAAAAACAGCCTACAGAAAATGGACTCTGATTTATGAAAGTATGATAGGTTATGAAAAGGAAGGGTTGTAATGAGATAGCTTCGAATTTGGGGATAACAAAACCAAAGCAAAATACGATGAAAGTAAAAATAAAATAGATAAACCCCATAATTTATTATACCATACCTGTTCACACTGAAACACTTATCACAATATTCTGTGGATCTATATTAAAAAACCTTGTTAAAATTTGTGACATATTTCCATTCTATGGAGGTCAGGTGCGAACGAACATCTCATAATTTTATTATATCATATTTCTTCAAACTGAAACATACCCATTCCTGTGTCTCAATACATCTTTTATCATTGTATTGGATATTGGATCAGTTTTCTATAATAGTCAACCATATAGGAGCCTATTCGTGACCAGACACACACGCAGACGTTCAGCTTATATATATATATATATATATATATATATATATATATATATATATATATATATATATATATATATAATGTGTGTGTGTGTGTGTGTGTTGTAATCAGAATCAGTAATCGGAAAAATCAGAATCGGTATCCGAATTAGAACAGTTTGTGCCTATTTTTAGATGCAAAAAAAATTATTCTTTTTATTGTATTTTATATTTGCTTTTATTTAAAACAACATATTCCACTGATGGTATTAAAAAAAATAATAAGTATTGATTGATTTTTACAACCAGTACAACTAAAAGATATAGATTACCGCTCTCACAAGTGTACTTTTACGTTTGAGAAAATATGGGCACATTAAAAATGAGTTTTATGGTAATCTGGAAAAAAATAAAAATTCTGTAGTTAAGAATCAGAATAGGAAATTGTATTAGAATCGAGAATTTAATACGGAATCCGTCATTGTATCGGAATTGGGAAAAATATTGGAATCGTCCTATCACTAATATGTGTATGTATGTATATGTATATAAATATATATACATATAATATATATATGTGTGTGTGAGTGTGTGTGTATATATATATATATATATATATATATATATATATATATATATATATATATATATATACTAGCATGGGCGCCCAGCGTTGCTCGGGTGTTTGGATGTGTATGTTGAGCAAAAAAAAAAAAAAGTGGTAGTAGGAAGGCAGGTGTCGAACCCGTACCACAAAGGAGGAAAAGAACGGGGTAAAACCAAACGGTTATGCTGTTACGACCACCGCCAAACCGGAAGCGACATTTTTTAAAATTAAGGCTAGACAATCTAAAGGAGAGGATAACTTTCAAAAATATCAACGAAAAAAGTGCCCCCCCCCTGTAGAAAAGTGCCTAGTTGAAGGGGAAGATATTAATGTTTTTAGCCAATTTTTCGATATTTGTCGTATGAAAGATCGAACTTTAAAACGATACTGATCTTGGTAAAATCCGTCGCCTCTATTGAAAGTTTAAGGTAGACATTCAAACAGACATACATACATTTATATATTGGTAACTAAAAATTTTCGACCCAAACTGATGAAAAAGCTTGCCCTATCTCTGAATACCCTTTATGTAAAATTTCAAGTATTTAGACCAGAAATTGTCTGAGTAATTTGGAAGAGACCGCGGAGGTAAATTTTAACTTTGACCCCTATTATGACCCCTTAACATATATTGTTTTGGGATCAAATCAAATTATTAAGTTATATCTATGTCCAAGGAACCTATATCTAAAATTTAAAGTGCGTAGACCCAAAATTGTCGGAGGAGTTTGGTAGAGTGCTCAAAGGTCAAATCGTTGAAGCTTGACCCCTTAATCGCCAAATTTCTGGCCAAAAACCGATCACATCGATTTTCCCAAATCTCAGTACCTTGTATATCAAATTTTGAGTCTGTAGACTAAAAATTGACAGAGTTATTGCATAGGGGAATGTACACAGACACACAGATACACAGACACACAGATACACAGACATTTTCACTTTTATATATATATATATATATATATATATATATATATATATATATATATATATATATATATATACATACATTAGTCATGGGGTGATTCCAATATTTTTCCTAATTCCGATACAATTACCGATTCTGTTCTAAATTTCTGATTCCGACACAATTACTGATTCCGATTCTTTTAAAATCTCTAAATATTTAGTTATAGTGTTTTTGTTTTTGTGTTTGGAGAGAGGACCAAATGCCGTAAAAACACATATAATATGTGCATATGTTTTCGGAAAGTAAAAAATTGTGAACATTTTAGTTTTACTAATAGTTTGATATAAATAACTTATTTTAATATAATTAACAGCAAGATTAAGATTTAACCAAAAATGAAATAATAAAAAGAATCGTTTTTGGCATTGGAAAATATAGTCCCAGATTCCGATACCTCCAAAAGTTTTGATCTATCCGATTCCTGATTCTAATTAATCGTTCCAACACACACACACACACACATGCATATATATATATAAGGCTATATGTCTGTCTGTCTGTCTGTCTGTCTGTGTGTCTCCATACTCCTCCGAAACTAAACGTCGCAGTGCAGTGCTAGGGGTCTCAAATGATTGTATTTTTTACAGACCGTTCTTTTTTTAAGGGGTCAGAAATGGATCCAAATTGAAAAAATCGTTATACATTTTTACATTCATCTTAGTTTATTTTTAATTTTTAATCAGTTCATGTGCATGTCACGTTGATACAGTGGTAACGACACCAGCTTTGACTGCTCCAGTTTTGTTTTCGGTTTCGATTTTAGATAATGGCACCCAAATATTTTTTTTTTTTTTTTTTTTTTTACTTTTGAAATCACGACGTTAATAATAATATATAATAATATATACGAAATCTGGAAAAATTAAAATATCTTGTTTAAGCGTGTTTTATGCTCAGGCAACGCCCCCCACCCCGCTAGTTTATATATAGTAAATTATGAAAATATATGACGATTAAGCTACTAAGTATCTTACAAGTTTCATCCCCATAGGAAATCGTGAGGCTGAGTTGCATTCTAGTATTGAGCACTATTGAAGTAAATACTGAAAATTGATACATAATCACCTGATGATTGAGATTGTCGGACTGACTTCCTCATCTTGGTTGTTATAGTCACAACGTGTCGGCCGTTTTGCCCTCCGGCCTTCATCAGGTGTTTGGTATCAAACTGGGGAACCGTTTGTTAGGACTATAACAACCAAGATGAGGAAGTCAGTCCGACAATCTCAATCAATGAAAACACCCTATCTCAAAAATACAGACAATTAATAATCACCTCATGTTATTTATGAAATAATGATATATAGATGCATGTGCGTGATATATATATATATGTACATATATACGTATATATATATACATATATACATATATATATATGTGTGTATATATGTATATATATATATATATGTACATATATACGTATATATATACATATATACATATATATATATGTGTATATATATATATATATATTTATATATATATATGTACATATATACGTATATATATACATATATACATATATATATATATATATATATATATATATATATGTACAGTATAATCCCGTTGACACACCTGTTCTTATCAGATCACCAAAGTTAAGCAAAGTTGAGCCTGACTAGTACAAGATGAGTGACCATTTGGGAATACTAAGTGCTGTAGGTGCTCTCCGCTTATCTCGGCATTTTTTTCAGTTGTCCTGAACCTCCACTTGCCACTGGTATTCAACAACGCCGACTAAGGAGAGGTGTGGTTGGAGATTGCGCAACTCTTGCCACAAAAATTCCATGTGCAGGCACCTTTACAGTGGGTATCCATAGTTTGTTAAGACTGAAGGAAGCTATCATTAACTATCTATCTATCTCTTTCTCTTTCTATATATATATATATAGTCATCCACATACATGCGGCTAGACATACACCTTTCCCCAGCCGTGGATCGAACCTACAACTATCGCGCATGCATGCATGCATATATATAATATGTTTATTTATACAAACATTACCTATTTTCAGAGATACTTCTCCATCAGGCCGGGTATTCATCGAGACCAAATTCAAGTATATTAAAATTTTTATCCAATTTTACTAAAGAGAGGAGAAGCGACAAAGAAACTGTTTATATGGAAGATAGAGGTAAATGAAAGAGGCAGAAAGAAGGAAGGAGGAGGTGAAAAGATGGTTATAAATTAGACGTGCGTTCTTTCATTTCTGTCTAATCAAAGAGACTTTAGCCTACATTGCACTGTAGAAAGACCATACTACAGATTGAGTTTAGGAAATTATTTTTATGTAGTGGCTTGAGTTAAAGTTTAAAATGAAAAAGTCAAGTATCATAGTTAAATTGTGCTCTAAGCAGAAACATTCAGTTTGAAGGCGCCCCTGTCTTATCAAAGAACCTACTGCTGATTTTATACGACCGTCCATTGTACTTGTGCGGTAATAAAACTTCTTGGATGCACTTCTAATATTAAACTGTATAAGGATGTTAACTTTGGTCAAATTCGGACTGTTCCTTCCTCAATCAAATTATTTTGATTATCGATTTTCTACACTTATCGGGGGCATTCCGATACAAATCCTATCTAAGAACACTGCCAGATACACAAAGTGCATTTGTGTATATTTAAAAAAAAAAAATCAGTCCAACTATTTCGGAGTACTTAGGGAATGAACTCTCACACGGACACACAGACAAAGTACGTTTTATATATAAATAGAGATAGATTGTGCTGTAAATAAGTTGGTGACACATAAGAAACAATGAATAAACAAAAAACAGTATATCTCATCTAGTTTTCGTATTTAATGAGTACAAGCATGGCACTCGGCGTTGCCCAGTCATAAAATACGCTTAAATATGATATTTTAATTTATGCGGATTTCGTATTTATTATTGTATTAATTCTGTATTGATTATTATATTGAAGCCAATATATAATAGTGATTTCAAAAGTTTTAAAAAGAAATATTGCTTGGTTGCCATCAACTAGAATTGAAACCAAAATATTTAGTTATCAGATAAGTAATGTATATATACACGTATGTATTAGGTATGACTAAAGCTATGACAACAGCATATTCTTTTCATTGTTTTGACTCTTTAGTGTATATCCATTGATATCTTATATGCTTTTATATAGAGTGATGTGGTTCTCGGTTGATTAACTGTGTCTAACTGTGTCGGATATATACTCGAGAGTCATGACAAAGAAAAGAATATGCTGTTGTCATAGCCCTAATAATTATTACCATAATAATTTTTACTTAACAATATATATATATATATATATAATTATTAATATAATAATTTTAAATTACCTGCAAACACTAGTGATATCTTACATGTTTTTATATAGAGTGATGTGGTTCTCGGTTGATTAACTATGTCTAACTGTTTCGGATATATACTCGAGAGTCAAAATAATGAAAAGAATATGCTGTTGTCATAGCCCTAGTTATTACATTTAATCCGACAATGCTTTATGGTGAAATTGTGCAGGTGTCTTATTTAGATTTAAAAGAAATGTCTATACTCCTTTTTTTTTGTATTGATATTCATATTAAAAACCCTTTTTTTCTATTTATTTAAGTATTCATTTGCTTCCACACGAAAGCAAATGTGACACAAGGTCGTTTTTAATGTGTGTGTGGGGGGACCAGCTCCTCTAAAACAAGGACCAAAAGGGGGCACTCTGGCAGTATTAAAAAAAAATAGTAATTGTCTCAGTATGAAGTGTTTCCTCTACATTGACCAAGGACTGACTAACTTAAGTGCAGCATCAGAACAGGTACTACAACTTGATCTTGGCCCGAAAGCCAAGAAAGAAAAAAAGGCAAGTCTTTTTTCTATTTATTTAAAATGAAAATACAACTTTGTTATGGATTACATTCATCTGCATATTCTTTGCACAATCTTTTAAACATTCATTTTAATAAATTCGCTATTAGTTTTTTCGGTTTTCTTATCAGATAATCATCTTTAGTAAACTATTACGTGTAATTATATTCATGCAGATATTCTACATGATTTATAATTGCATAATATTTGCGTAAATAGGCTGTAGTAAACACAAACCTCTTTCTATATATATTTATGTATGCGTACATATATTTGTTTAAAAGATTTTGCCTACCAAACTCCTCTGTCAGTTTTTGGTCTACTTGAAACTTAATATATAGGGTATTCGAACTCATGTGAAACTTTATATTTAGGTTTTATCTAGGGAAAATCGGTGCAAAAGTGTGAAAATTAAAAATATAGAATTTGCCGGGTAGTGGTCGAATGACGGCATTATGGATATGCATGCATAACATAATAGCTATTAGTTCATGCTTTAATATTTAAGCCTTGCAGCAAACATGTCTTCATAGCTCAGGCATTAATATCAAAGGAAAAAGTAAAGCGTAAGCTAAATGTCTTGGTTTCGATTCTCAGTGGTAGCGCAGGAGTAATTTTTTTTTTTTCTTACTTTTTAAATCATGCTATATATTGGGTCCAATATAATATGATAATAATAAATACGAAATCTGCATCAATCAAAATATCATATTTAAGCATATTTTACGACCGGGCAATGCCGGGCGGCCTGCTAGTGTGTATACAAGATTCAAGATTGCAATGACGCCTGGACAGTTCACGAGTTTTATAATTATTAAGGTTGCAATGGTGACCACGTACTACGCTAAACAAGATGCTGATTGTCAAATAATTTGTTAGTATATAAAGTATTGCAAGGAATACCGGATACCAGACATTCACCAACTACATTCCTACCGAGAGATCTTTTTAAGATTCTAACTGTCGGTTTGAAGTGCAATTGTTAGCATCTCTTTTAGTAGCACTACAAAGTTTTTACTAAAACGGTTTTGGCCATTAGATATTATCACAGTTCCAAAAGAATTGTGTTTACAGTTTAAATAATGAAGCACACTCAGACAGGAATGGAATTGTGTGTCTTGGACTGTGCAAGATCGCAATCACTGATTATATCTTCGCATCAGTTCTCAAGAGAATTTTCCAAGAAACAAACCACAATTCAAAGAAACTACTAAAGTCGTTCCGAAAGCATCGTATCCTTTTGTTTATTGTAAAAATAAAAGCTGAAGAGCTACAGAGACGGGAGTAGTATCATTCAAATGAGCAACTTTTTGTGCTTCGAAATTTATTATTCTGCACAGTCATCACCATTCTGAAAGCACTTTTGCCGGCAATGGGGTGGTGCTATGCATTCGCGTCTGGAGCACATTACTGTTGCCACTCGATGAACCTATCTCCTAACTGTGCTGATATCAACAGCATCTGCTTCATAAACGTTCAACAGACGACATTCAATATTCTGTTTTTTCCTTCTTCGTTAGTCCATACGTTATGATTTGAAAACACCAAATACTATTTTTGAAGGCCAACTTGCTTCAAAAAAGTATAAAATCACAAAATTTGGCTTTAAAAAGGCCAATCTGACAATGGTGGACAAGAATACGAGAGTAATCTCCCTTTGATATAGCCTCGTTTTCGAATACTATCATAATAACATTTGAGCATTGTTATAATGTTGTAAGAAACGAACTTTTTTTATTTTAAATGCGCAGTGGGTTTTCACTAAAGAAAGATGTTAGCAAAACGTTACATAAAAAGGGAACATTCAAAAGAAATAGGGCAAAAAGGAAAGAAGTCATTAAAACGTTATATAAAAGGAAACATTCGAAAGAAATAGGGGAAAAAAGAAAGTTGTCAGCAAAAGGTTACGTAAAAAGGGGACATTCGGAAAAAATAGAGCATAAAAGAAGATCATTGTCTGCTTCGTGATGCTGAACTGAAGGAGCAAATCAAAAATTGTCTCTTGAGATTTCATTATGTGTATTGAACTATGTAGCACAATATTATTTTCTGAGTATTTATTAGTACTTATTAATTTATCTAATATTGGTCAGTTCTATATTTAAAAAAAATGAACACTATTTTCACAGCAATGTTAATAAACTCGTATTTACTGTGTGTTATTAGTTTTTCTGACCCTAAAACTAACGTTTATCAAAACATATTTGTTGATTAAATATATTTCTTATATATGCCATTTTTTTTTTTTAAATTCGCAGACATTTACTTGATATGTGATGCTAACCTAAGGTCATCTAAATGGTTTTATAACCCTGAAAATGAGTGATAATCCGAGGGAGCTAAGTCAGAAGAATATGCAGGATGGGGCAAGATTTGCCAACCAAATTCTCCTGGGAGATCTTTGATCAGTCGTTCTGTTTGAGGACGCGCATTATCATGATGGAAGATGTCCCCATTTTCTGTTGACATGGTGAGAACATTACAGAAAAATATGAATGATGCTTTAATAATCTGAAAGAAAAATTTATTAATTAATTGGTTGGTAACGTTCAATGCTGCTAAGACTAAGCTTCTTTCCTTTAATAGTTACAAGAAACCTTCTCAATCACTGGTTGCCATGGCCAATGATACACTGTTTGAAAATACTTCCCTCAAGACCCTAGGATTAACATTCACAGACAACATGAATTGGAACAAATACATTGCAGTAATTGCCAAAGCTGCTGCGAGGAAGGTTAGAAGGCTACTCAGCCCTGAGAGTATATTGTATCTCTACAAGGCATCAGTTCGCCCATGCATGGAGTATTGTTGCCACATCTGGGCTAGTGCATCTGCCACTAGTCTCTCGTTCCTACACGGTGTTAAAAAAAGACTCAACAACCTAATAGGTCCAGAACTATTAACTAAACTCCAACCGCTGTCCCATCACACAAAACATGGCATCCTTGTGCCTGTTTTACAAGTATTTCAATAGCAAGTGCTCTGACAAACTCCGAGCACTAGCACCCCTCGATGATAATACCCTTAACAAAACCAACAAACAGCAAAATCCCACCCTTACATTGTAGAGATCCCTAGATTCTGTAAAGCCTTCTACTCGAATAACTTTTTCCCCTTGGACTGCTGCACTTTGGAACTCCCTCCCAGGCTCCTGCTTCCCTGATTGCACTGATATGCAGAAATTCAAGTGTAATGTGAGCAGACATTTCGCTGCTCAACTCCATGAATAAAATCTGTAAATCTGGTCCCAAATAGTAGTCCGTCACGACCCTGTGGCCCTGTGCTTTGTTTGGGGTGAAATGATACACAAAAAAAAAATCATGGTGATATATTTAACTAAAAACAATATGTATAAAATAAATTAACTAATAACAATACGTATAAAATAAATTACAATGGTTATAAATGCCCAAAAACTTTTGCACTGCTATTATATATTCAAACACATGACAGTGAACACATCAGTTGAAGACTTGTGCATCAAAGCAAGACGATTGGTGTTTGAGAAAATTAATTAAAAAACCTGTGAAGGTTTCTCAGATTTCGTGGTATAAGTTATATAATCTTTCGGTGTGATATATTGGCTTGAAACCTACATTATGCAGATCAGAAATGTAAATTAGATGAAAACTGATTGTGTTTCAGAATTTTTTTAGATAAGGATTGATGAATTGTATAATTCGGACTACTGTTCTCATCTTGCATATTTTTCACACAACGTTTCAGCCGATGTAACTTTCTTTGGGTGCTTCATGTTGAACTGAGAAATTCATAGGGAATTTTGAGCAAAACACTTTATTTATTCCAGGGAGTAGCTTTTTATTTTACAATGAAGTCATCACTTATCAAGGCCGCGAAAGTCACTCGAGGATAAGGGTTAATGAATATAAGATGGTAGTGTAGTAATCGTTAATTAAGGTAGAATTTGATTATTTAAGGGGACGGTTAGACAAGACCTTGTTTACATTGGACTTGAAGGCTACAATATCGCTCTCATTCCATCAGATATGACCGAGTAGAAATCTTATGTAATTCATAATTGTATGCTTAGTATCTCCCGTAGTGAGGATTGAACCTTCAACCTTCAAAAGACTATCATTTATGTTGGAATTTGTATCCAAGAGTAAATTGTACCTTTCTTCTACTCTTCTTGGAGACATTCTCAACTTTGGCCATTCTTTGGTTCCAGATAGTCATGTGGTTTCAGATGGTCACATGGTGTCAGATGGTCACATGGTTTCAGATAGTCATGTGGTTCCAGATGGTCACATAGTTTCAGATAGTCATGTGGTTCCAGATGGTCACATGGTTTCAGATAGTCATGTGGTTCCAGATGGTCACATGGTTTCAGATGGCCACATGGTTTCAGATAGTCATGTGGTTCCAGATGGTCACATGGTTCCAGATGGTCACATGGTTTCAGATGGTCATGTGGTTCCAGATGGTCATGTGGTTTCAGATAGTCATGTGGTTCCAGATGGTCACATGGTTTCAGATGGTCACATGGTTCCAGATGGTCACATGGTTTCAGATGGTCACATGGTTCCAGATGGTCACATGGTTTCAGATAGTCATGTGGTTCTAGATGGTCGTTTTGTTTCAGATGCTCATGTGGTTTCAAATGCTCATGGTTTCAGATAAGCACATGGTTCCAGATGGTCACATGGTTCCAGATGGTCACGTGCTTTCAGATAGTCACTTGGTACCTGCTCGTAAAATGGTTGCCACTCTGATAAAGACTACAGATAAGTTGAGGAAGAAAAAAATGTATAATTGTAATTTCCCAAGTGTTTTTGATTAGCTTTTTTGGTTCTTACGTCCTAAAGTTCTGAGTGATTTTAGTTGGCAACAGAAACATCCAAATCCTGATGCTATGCCGAAAGTTGATTTCTCGAGCAACCAAAAGCAAATCGTTAACTTGTATTTTTTCTTTGCTTATATTGGCAATTTCCGCCACTCGCTATCCTCCCTTCGAATAAAAACAACTTTCCTTTTACTTTTTTATCCAAACAAAAAGGCTTAATGACTTTCGTTTTATTCAAATCAGAGAGATATCTGTGTTCTCAGCTTCGTCTATCGCATTGTTCACTGATCTAGGTAACCCCAACTATAAACAACCCCAGCATGACCACAGGTCAAACCTGTTATATCTTCATTTAAGGAGGAAGGGTTATTTTTAACAAGAAAAATAAATAACCATTCGATAGTTGTTTTTTTTTTTTAATTTTTTTTGTAAAAAATAATTATTTGAATAATAAATAATAAACAATATTAAATTGTGGAAGAAAATGAATAATTTTACTTTCTATTTGGTGCTTTTGAATTGGCTTTGGATTTCTTAAGTCTGGGATGATTTTAATCGGTGACAGCGACCCCAAATCCTGAGGCAATCTTAGAACAATATGGATTCCTCAGATTTGCATTTTTCCTTTGCTTATATTGATGATTTCTCCTCGACTTTGTATACAAATTTTCTAAACCAATAACGTCTCTTTCTCCATTTCTCCAAATCAGAGAGAATTATGAATTAATGCCCTTTCTGAAATCGGAAAGATGTCTACCCTCCTAGACCATAGTAAAAAAAATCTTTTGACAGCTTTGTTCATTGCCTTGTCTACTAACCTTCCATGTGTCATCTTCTGAGGATTTTTGAGCACTTTCTGGATATGCAATCCTTCCATATTGTTTGTTTCTTTGACAATCTTCCCACTGCAAAGAAAGCAGATCTGGTCAGCCCAGGTCTTTTACAACGAAATTATTCCTTGAATGCTCGGTCTATATCGTTTCCAAACCTTTTTTGATTTGATTATCCCCATGAATTTTTAGTTACCTCCCTTGAACAATTCCATTGACATATTACTTATCTCCCTTGAGTATCTCTGTTCAGGTATGTTTTGATTTGATTGATTCCTGACTTTATAATTCACCATCAATTGTCTCTGTTAGTTATCTCCCTTGATTAAGAAAATTCACTTTTTAGTTACTCCATCGCCTTATTAGTTACCTGCATTGAATAGCTGTTGAGTTTTTGGTTACCTCCCTTGAGTATCTGCATTGATATTTTAATTATCTCCCTTGATTATATCCATTGACCTTTAAGGTTACCTTCCTTGAATATTTGCCTTGACTTTTTAGTTAACTTACTTGAGTATTTTATTGACATTTTAGTTACCTTCATTGACTTTTTAATTACCTCCCTTTATTATCTCTTTTGAAGTAGGACTCTCCAGTCTATTGCTAATTTCTACTTATATATAAAAGGCACTTTATTTCTGTGTGTGTGTTTTTTTTTTTTTTTTTTTTTTTACATAGGCATCACCACATTATCAAGGCCAAGAGGCCACTCAAGGATAAGGGTTAAAGAGTGTACATTAGAAATTGGACAATATAGTAATCATTAGTAATGAAAATTTGGTAAATTTGATAACTTATATGGAACGGCTCATCAAGAACTTATTTACGTTAGACTTAAAGACAACCATATTGTAGTCAGCCGGAAAGCAGGAAAACAGAAGACAATTCCACAGGCATGCAGTTCTAAGAAGCTCTGTTCATGGAATCTACGTTTAGGTTTAGGCACAGATAAAGAGTGGGGGGGAATTTTTGATAGTGTTTTCAGCTAGACGAGTGTTTCTTGTGAAAGTTTGGCGAGGGGGGACCATAGATTGAAGCTCAGTCGAACACTTTCCATGAAAATAACGATACATCAGAGACAAACTCGCAACATCTCTTCTGTGAGATAGAGGTTGCAAGGAAGAGAAAAGGACATCTCCTACGAGGCTACGAAGTCTATTTTGAACTCTATCAAGGCAGGCCAAGTCCTTTCTAGCAGCTCCTGCCCAGATGTGTGTATGTGTAAGTTTGTTTCCTATGAACTCTAAAATGGCTATGCCATTTTTTTTTTTAATTTCACACACATTTACTTGATATGTTTGGGAGTGTTCTGATGTAGGTTTTGTATCTAAATATGTCTAATAAGTATCAAAAATCGAAAAAATCTGAAAGAAGAAAGTTTATTTATAAATAGTTACCTGTGTTTCTACAACACTGTTCTAAGCTTAGAAACTGTCGTTCTAAAGGGGGTTCGGTTCTTTTCCAGAATTCATCCATATTAAAAAACAAAACTAAAGAAAAAATCTGTATGATGCACTTATCTGTGAAGAAACGAAAATATCATATTCCAAAATTCACGTAAATCGCTTGAGTAGTTTTATTTTTAAATAGAAAATCGTTTTTAGGTGATTAATGAGAATTCGTAGGCATTACAATTTAATTCTAGCATGTATTAATTATTTTTGAGTTATCAACTTTCGTTTCTTGAAATTTTTTTTCAAAATGGTGAGCAAGACAATTACTCATAAAACTTTTAGTTCCCTTCCTTGATTATTTCCATTGAGTTTTTACTTACATCCATTAGTTATATTCATTTACTATTTACTAACTTAGCTTGATTATCTCCCTTGACGTTTTAGTTACAACTGTTGATTATTTCCATTGAATATAAACTATCCAACCTTCACTCTTATATAAAAGTTACTTTGTCTGTATGTGTGAGTTTCTTTCTCATATATTCCCAAACGCATAAGCCTATCTTTTGCAAATTTAACACAAAGGTAATTTATATGCCTGGCATTGTTCTTAGATATGTTTTGTGCCAACATTTATCACTTAATTATCGAAATCGAAAAAGTCCTATCTTAAAACTAGACTTTTCTCACTTATAGATAAAAACAAATAAATTATACAGGGGAATATTTTAGGTTACACCGACCAAGGTAAATAATAAAATCTCAGCAAATGACTTCTTCTTAAAAAAGAAAAACAGATTTCTTGTCATCTGTAGATATAGCTCAGTGGTAGATTATTTGACTACGGATAGAATGATCCCCTGTTCAAACCCGGGTGTACTTTACCATTTTATTTTAATTCTTTTTTTCTTATTAATGAGTTCAATTTACGATAAAATAAGAGGACCATTTAAAATCTCTGCAAATCATTTCTCCATTTGCATATTTCAAAGCTAAACATTAATCAGAAGTGACTTTTCCAAGGCATTCATTTTCAAGCATCACTATCAGCTGACATGATATTGTAAACAAACACAGACGGAATTTGATGAAGGACATTACCATTATCATTATTTTATTTATTTATTTTGTAAATTATTCCTTGTAATATATAATAATCAATAGAGGATTGATGCTATAATAATACATATGCAATCTACATAAATTAAAATATCATGTTTAAACGTATTGTACGACCGGGCAATGCCGGGCATCCAGCTACTCTATAGCTAATTCTAAATAGTTACCTGTGCTTATGCAAAACTACTCTAAGTTCAACAAAACTTGATAAGCTCTTTTGAATATTCATGTTTTTATTGCACTATAGAATATTACATTTTCTTATTTTATTACACTTTAGAATTTGCATTGATAATGTTCATCTTCATACGAAGAAATACATCAGATGACTCGAAAGGAAAATGAAAGCACAAGTCATCAGGAATTCTTTTCTTATTTAATGACGTATGTTTGAATGGAAAGTGTCTGCCTAGATATACAAATCTATTTTAATATTCGGAATGGTCAGTAGCATTAAAATTGTCTACACACGTGTTACTTATCACCAGAGTAGGCAATTTGTTCAAATGATATAATTACTCTAATATATAAAGTACAGCCAGTCTGGCATGAATACCATAGGATATATATATATATATATATATATATATATATATATATATATATATATATATATATATATTGGGTTGAGCATATTGGGAAGTGATATACAAACTGCCATTAGTGTATTTAGCGACACTCTTTGTGTAAACAAATAGAGCGGAAGCATTTGGACGATGTAAAAACATCATTAATTCACTAACCAAACAGCAGCCGCAGCATAGCGTAATGGGTAAAAGCTGTGACTGTCGTTTAGGCGGTTGGGTTTCAATCCTGGCTTGAGGTAGTTGCCTGTCTAGCTGCACTGATGAACTGTGAAACAGTACTGTATGTGGATGACTATATATATATTATTTTTTGTTTTAAAATGAAGTTCCGGGGGGGGGGAGCTTAACTCACTCCAGGAAAGGGGTTTACTTCTAATTTCAACTACATTAAAATCTCGACATTTAAAAAATAAATGTTTAAATTTCAACGCTATTTCTAGCAATTTAAGTTGGTTGTGTGGTTTGTTCCTAACTAATGCTGTAAAACATATCATCATATAAAAATCATGGCCGGGTTCAAAACTCCTAAACAGCAGTAATCGTGGCACCCTGCAACCCTGCAATGATGATTCCTGAAAGGATGAAACACTAGTGTTTGTAGGTAATTTAAAATTATTATATTAATAATTATATATATATATATATATATATATATATATATATATATATATATATATATATATTGGTAATTAAAAATTATTATGGTAATAATTATTAGGGCTATGACAACAGCATATTCTTTTCTCCCGAGTATATATCCGACACAGTTAGACACAATTAATCAACCGAGAACCACATCACTCTATATAAAAGCATATAAGATATCAACGAATACACACTCGAGAGTTAAAATAATGAAAAGAATATGCTGTTGTCCTGGCCGTAATAATTAAATATATATATATATATATATAAAGGAGAAAATGCTGATATCAGGTAAACATTGCATTTTCTTGGATTTTTTTTTTACACGGTGGTCACAACTTATCAAGGCCCGGAAGCCACTCAGGGATAAGGGTTATTGCAAGTACAGTATGTTAGTGTGGAGATTTGATGAAGTGTTTACTTAAAGGGGCGGTTCATTAGGAATTTGTTTACGTTGGACTTGAAGACATCCAAGTTTAGTCAGGTGGGAAGCAGGCAGACGGAACAGAGTTCCACAGGCGTGCAGTTCTAAGAAAGAAGCTTTGTTCATGGAATCCACGTTTTTATTTAGGCACAGATAAAGAGGTGGGGAAATTTTTCACAGTGGATTCAGCTAGACGGGTGTTTTTCGTGAAAGATTGACGAGGGGGGACCAGAGATTTGAGTTTAGACGAACACCTGCCATGGAAATAACGATAAAACAAGGATAGGCTCGCAACGTCTCCTCTGTGGGAGAGAGGTTGCAGGGTAGAGAAAAGGGCATCTCCCACTAAGCCACAAAGTCTATTTTGTACTCTGTCAAGGCAGGATAGGCTGTTTTTAGCAGCTCCTGCCCAGATATGGCAGCAGTATTCCATCCTTGGACGCACTTGGCTTTTATATAGATAGAGAATTGCATCAGTAGTGAGATATCTTCATGGATTTCATTATATATATATATATATATATATATATATATATATATATATATATATATATATATATATATAATTTATTTTTTTAACCTTTTTTATTTTATTTTATTTTATTTTAAATAGTTGAGGGAGGTATGCAGGCTATTTGATTTCTAAGTCTTTTATACATGTGTATTGTATTCTTTAAGGTAGCCATAATTTTTATACTTAATTTTTATACTTAATATTTATACTTACAATTGTCTAAATGTCCATTTTCATTTACTAATTTATGCGCTAAGTTGACGCATCTAGAATACTCTTGAAGAAATTTCTTTAGGTTGGGTCTTCATTTGTTGTTCGGTCCTTGATTAGGAGCGCTTGTCTTCTATGTAAACAGGCTTTGAGGGCCTCACTGTGTACATTCAAACAGGTCTTTTGAGGGTCATTAATAGTCTTTATAATGTGGTACTTCTCCGCATCACAAAGGGGGCACCGTTTTGAGGCTGTTGAGTATGCTGGTCTTCTTTCTATGATCCTCCATTTAATGCTGAAAGGTGTACCGTTATCTTTTAGCTGTCATACTCGGGCGGCTAGTGCTGTCTTTATCCTTGTTTTTGCCCTGAAGGAACTGTTGTCCATGTAAAATTTCTGTTTAAACGCCCCTTTCGTCATGCCTATGAATATTTCTGGTTATCGTTAGCCTGGTGTGTGCATTTTCCCTCTAATGGGCAATCTTCCCTGGATCTGCATGAGCAGTCCGCAATTTCATTTTCATTGCATTCCTTTGTGATGATCTTTTTTATTGATGGAGTGCTGGAGTAGCTGACCTTAATTGTGTTTCTATTGAACAGTTTGTGCAGTTTATGTTGAGGTGGGAAATTTCTGTCTAGCAGTTTCAGGAATAGGTATCCCACTCGTGTTTTTGGGTTGAGGGAAAATGGGGGCGAGAACCAAATGATTATCCGCCCCCTGTTGCGCCTGTCTTTTGTTAGCCGATGTTAGATTCAGCCACTCTGATCAGTCGTAGATGACGAAACGTGCGTCAATGTATAATTTTACTAAAAAGAAAAAAACGATATATATGCCGCTGTGGGGGGGGTACCAAATTGGTTAAAGGGAAAACTATTCCCAACTAGCATTTAGGTAAAAATGTACTCTCGTTAATAATTGAATTCAATCAAAATGTATCGCAAAAACAAATAACACCTCTCTCTCTCTCTCTCTCTCTCTCTCTCTCTATATATATATATATATATATATATATATATATATATATATATATATATAGTTGAACTTCGAGATACGATTAACTCTGCTTTTGGAATGTGATGAGAACATTTTTTGTCCCTGCATACGAAAAAATTGCAGGATACGCAATATACAAGTGACAGAAGCACTATATTCCAGCTACCTAATTCTTCGAAAATATTTATTAAATCAGGGTTTATTTGATGTAAAAAAAAAAAAAATTATTTACTATTTTTTGGAAATATTTGTTTTAATTTTTATCTGGAAAAGATTTTTTTTTTATTGAATTTATTTTTTCTACTTACATAAATGCAAATTATTTTTTTAAAAATTGGAAATTAATGGACGCGTTACAATTTTTACCACATTTGTAGAATCGAGATTAAAGAAAGATATTTTCTTATAATTTTCATCGCACACCCTATGAAATTTTGGTTAGGATGGGCGAGTGTAGTATTTTTCTTAGCAATCGCAAATTACAAGTAATAAAATAAAAAATCCATTCCATTTTCAATCCTTTTACTTTCGCGCACCTGCATGCTCGTAGATTTGATGGAAATCTTGATTTTATTAATAACTTGCCTGGGTGCCCGGTGTTGCCCGGGTGTTTGGAGGTATGTGTTGGGCAAAAAAAAAAGTGGTAGTGGGCAGGCAGGATCGAACCCGAACCGCGAAGGAGGAAAAGAAGGTGAAAAAGAAAACGTGACGTCTTTGCTGTTGCGTCCAACTGCCAGTGGCGAAGGTTTAAATTAAGGTTAGTCAATCGAAAAGCGGGGATGACTTTCGAAAAGATCAGCGAAAAAAGTGTCCCCTCTTAGTTGAGTGTGAAGGAATTAATGTTTTTGGCCAATTTTTCGATATTTGTCGTCCGTAGCGTCGGCTTCAAAACGATACCGATTTCGTGAAAATCCATCGCCTATGCCGAAAGTTTTAGGCATACATACATACATACATGATGATTGCAACGTCTTGTCAGACGAGTGCCACTCCCTCAGGCACTGAAAGTCCATGAGCCAAAAATGACTTTAGTCCTGACGGCAAAAAATTCACACGCTTAGACAGACATGACACTGAAGACGGTCACTAGTATACATACATATATATACATTCACACATACATACATATATACACATACATGCACATACACACATACATATAACACACATATATGCCTACATACATACACAATACAAAATACACATACATATACATACATAAACATACACAAGACGGTCAATGGCATACATACATATATATATATATATAAATGCAAATATACACATATACACATACATATCTGTAAACATACACACATGATGATTGCAACGTCTTGTCAGACGGGTGCCACTCCCTCAGAGATTTAAAATCCATGAGCCCAAATGTCTGAGGGAATATCTATACAAATATGATGTTACAGAGTCTTAGCTTTGTACGACAGCTATGTCTCTCTCTCGGTTCAAAATGTTGAGATCCAGCAACAAGCAAGAGCAAGATAGCCAGCAACAAATTAAACTGCAGACCAGCTTAATGCGGGTACTGGTCTTCCGCTTTATGGTTTTTTAAATCAGAGATTTGCTTCTCCTAGAAAGGTTGCCTTCACCACGGCTTACGGGAGCCCTCTCCACCCCAATACACATATGCACACACACAAATATACACGGTGCTAGTTGGCCATTGACCCAGAAAAAGAGTTCATTCGCCCTTTGAAAGGTCTTGTTTTTAATCCTTCAGGGAGACTAGCCGCCCTCCTCACCAAACAAGTCTGGTGGGGGAACCAGTTTAGTCGCCGGTGACCCGACCATGAGGCAGGTAGTACTGGGTTACATGGTACCAGTAGCATATGACATGACCTGACACATACACACATATATACATATATACATACGCAATGCATAATGCACATACGTACATATACATACACACACGCATATACAAATACATACACACATATACATACATATACACATATGTACACATATGCACATATATATATACATACACTTACCTACATATACATACATGAATATGCCCTCATACACAAAAATGCACATACATACATACACATATACATACATACATATACATACATGCACCCATGCAAATATACACATACACACATGCATATATGCACATACACACGCATGCATATATACACATACATACAAACAATATATATACGTATATACATACACACATACATATATACATACATATACACATATACATACGTATACACATAGATATACACACATATACATACACCTGTACATGAACATACATACACCTATACATACATATATACATATAATGATGGTAGATCAACTATTACTTGTTTCCAGTGTTTCAGGCCTACACACGTCACAACTTTTCCATGGCTGAGGGAGTATCTATATACAGATGATGTTACAGAGTTTTAGCTTTGTACGACAGTTAAATCTCTCTCTCGGTTCAAAATGTTGACATCCAGCAACAAGCAAGAGCAAGATAGCCAGCAACAAGTCAAATTGCAGACCAGCTTAATGCGAGTACTGGTCTCCCGCTTTATGTTTTTTTTCTAATCTAAGATTTGCTTCTCCTAGAGGGGTTGCTTCACCACGGCTTACGGGAGCCCTCTCCGGCCAACATACACATGACAATAAACACATGCGTACATACGGATGTACGCCAACATATGTATGCATGTGCACACACATGCAACCATAATCACGTAGAGGCACACAAATATGCACATACATACATACATACACATATAGATGTAAAATACACATGAAGGAACATTCCAAAAGTCATATATAGTAAGTGATCAGTGGCTGAACCGTTTTTGTCCCTTTTCCTTCCTGATCTTTTTCCTCCTTCCTTTTTTGTTTTGTTTTTTTATTTTAAATTAAAAAGTTTGTTTTAGACTCACACTTATGCAGTACGTGATTATGATGATGATGATGTTGGCGAATTCACACATAATTTTCCAAATAACTCAACGTACGAATCGACAAAAAACGATTGATATGATTTACAGACGCTTGGATTTTTTTTTATCATGTACTGCATATGTGTGAATCTAAAACAAACTTTTTATTTTAAAAAAAAATCCAAGAGTCTGTAAATCATGTCAATTGGACTGTTGTTTTTCGTCGATTCGTACGTTAAGTTATTTTTGAAAATTATGTGTAAAACATACATACATACATACATACATTTAAACAGACAGGTGGTATTTATATGATGGTAGATGATTTAAAAAGATTAAAAAATTACGTCATATCAGTCGTTTTTTTTTTAGTTGGATGTCAAAGAAAAGTAAAAACAACAAAAAATAAGTCAACAGTCAGGTTGTATTTGTCTCTTATTTCGGATTAGATTTACATGTAAAACGCCTTAACCCTAACCCTAACCCTAACCCTAACCCCTAACCCTAACCCCTAACCCTAACCCTAACCCTAACCCTAACCCTAACCCAAACGCCTTACAGGATATGAAAAAGTCAACATACAAAACTAAAGCCGGAATCAATTAATTTCGTATCTGTATCTAGATGCGTCGCTATCTATCTATCTATCTATTTTGTACATCTACATAAAATTTTATGTATCGATTATCGATTTTCAGTATTTACTCCGATAGTGCTCGATACGTAAATAGAGGTAGGTAGCAAGTTTTGAAAATATATATGGCAATTAAACTACACAAAATTTTCCACGTGCTAACCATCGTGAGGATATATATATATATATATATATATATATATATATGAAAAAGGTCTATATTCCAAATTTCATGATGCTGACCATCTTAAAATTTATTCCTTTATGTACGTTGACATTCATCATTCTGGACAGCACCTGTTTCGTAGCGCAAAATCATTCATTTAATTATCATATCAATCATATAATATGAAAATGACGTAATAAAAAAAGAAAATAGAGGTAGGTAGCAAGTTTGGAAAATATATATGGCAATTAAACCACACAAAATTTTCCACGTTCTAACCATCGTAAGGATATATATATATATATATATATATATATATATATATATATATATATATATATATATATATATATATATATAATGTATTATAATAATTCTCCAAGTTCAAAATACCAAGTTTTCTCAGTCGGTCATTTATTACTTTACAAAAAGTAGCAATTCAATACAGTTTTGTATTGCGATTAACAAGTCTGCAAAATTATGTCTTTGCTGCATATTTAGTCACATACTCATCAGACGTTTTACTTTAAAAAGCATAGAAACCCACTATTTTGAACATTTTACATAATTCAGACAACCGACATAACTGAATCCATTACGATTGGTATATATAAACTGAGTAATGCCTCAAGTAACTGATTATATATATAAGAGTAGATGGTACTTTGCTGGAATATATGGAAGTTTTAAAAGTCAAAAGCAATGCTGAAAAGACCGGAATCATGAGAGTAAAGAAAAACAAACAAACAAGTAGACGGGTAAGTTTGAGTAGAGAAATATCTGACTGTTGATTCCTCTATCATTCCTCACCTCGTTGTATAATTATTTTCAACCAAGTTGTTGGTAAGTCCGGTGTATATAAAGTCCGTTGGTGGTGTGAAACTTTGATTAATTTCGGAAGAAAGATACCCCCCGTTTTCAAAAAGAAAACAAAAGTATAGTCAAGATGGCGGAAGAGAAGAGAACATTATATATATATATATATATATATATATATATATATATATATATATATAATGTTTGATACTTTAAAGCGTAGTATATGTCGACATCCATTTTACTTTGCCGTCAAGACGTTTGTTTTTTCTATCGAGATGGGTTTTCTTTTTCAATTATGTTTTGTCTACAGATTTGTCATGAAGTTGAATTGAATTGAAGCTGAGACTTTATTTTCTTAACAAATCACAATTTGTTTCCAAACAAATCGAATATTCGAAGATTTTCTTTATTTCCCATCTTCATCACTAAGAGCGCCAATTCTTGGTAATATACGTACATACATACATACATATATATATATATATATATATATATATATATATATATATATATATATATATATATATATATATATATATATATATATATATATAAGTCTATGGTAATTGCAACTTTTTATTATTAAACGCTTACACTGTTTAGTAAGTTCTTATAATGATACACACAAAGCGACACCATTTTCACATATAATTGAATTAATGAATTATCCTGAAGGTTTCAATTAATTAATCCACCATTCCTATGTCTTCCCTGAAACTATTGATATCCGATAATACAGATGAAACAAAACTTGATTTCATGTTTCTGATTTGAGATGAGGATTATTTATTCGTATAATTTGGATTATTCGAACTACTGTTCTCATCTTGAGTGTCATGGCTGACAGAACGAGAGTTCACCTCGCAGATTAAATAAAGGTCTCCGTTCGAAATCCTGTGCAGATTCCTGTGTTCGACAGAAAGATTCCCGAATTCAACTAGATACACCTGAAGACGGTTGGCTGGTACATTTGTCGAAACGTTGTCAAAATATTGCTCAGGATGAGAACAGAATAATCCAAGTAATACGAAAATTCCATTTGCTATTCTTGTCTGGTGTTCACTCTTATATATTACTACCGCATTGAATTCTAACCCTCACTCTAACCCTAACCTTATCGCATTGAGTTCTATTTTATTTTCGTATAACCGTTTCTATGTTCCTAACTCCCAGCGCCGAGGAATATGCATTTCTTCCTCTGGTTCTTTATCGAATGGGATTTGATTCGTTTCTGAATATTTGTGTTCGAAAGGTCCAGGATATTCAATACAGAATAATGATTTCTTTCCCGCCAAATATTAAATCCACATATATTTGAAATGGCTGACCTATTTCTCTCTCTCTCTCTCTCTCTCTCTCTCTCCCTCTCTCTCTCTCTCTCTCTCTGTCTCACACACACACACACCTCACACACATTCTCTCCCTCGCTTTCTCTTCCCCCTCTCTCTCCCTCCCTCTCTTTCTGACGCTCTATCTATCTCACACACACATATTCTCTCGCTCTCCCTCCCTCTCTTTCTCTCTCTCTCTCACACACACACACATACTCACACACACATTCTCTCGATCGTTTTCCCTCCCCCTCTCTCT
This sequence comes from Euprymna scolopes, assembly GCF_053919585.1. Taxonomy (NCBI): domain Eukaryota; kingdom Metazoa; phylum Mollusca; class Cephalopoda; order Sepiida; family Sepiolidae; genus Euprymna; species Euprymna scolopes. The sequence continues at coordinate 23,269,779 of NC_136493.1, forward strand.
CTCTCTCTCTCTTTCTCTTACACACACTATCTCTCTCACGCACACACGCACATTCTCTCGCTCTCCCTCTCTCTCTCTCTCTCTCTCTCTCTCTCATACACACATTCTCTTGCTCGCTTTCTCTCCCACACATTCTCTAAATCGCTTCCCCCCCTTTCTCTCTCTCTCTCTCTCTCTCTCTCTCTTTCTCTCTTTCTCCTTTTCTTTCTGAAAGTTGAAAAGGCTGAAAGTTTTATGTTTTATGCTATTTGCCCCCTGACTTTCTCGCAAGAACTCTCTTTTTCTTTTACGGTCGCTGTGGTAACGACAGTATAAGATTCTGCCAACGCACGCACACGTCACTAAGAAGGCCGAGTTTTTATGCAACTGTGTTAGCAATAAAGGCGGCAGAACAATTACATCATTAAGAATATGGCTCGTATATCCAACGGGTACTATATTCCTGGAGTGGTCGCCATTTGTCGTCGGATGAAATTGCAAAATCAGTTTCTGCTGATCAACTACCAGCTAAGTGTAGCCACAAGCAAATGGATTTTGAAAGAAAGGTCAATAGGTTATCAGAAGTGAACAATTTGGTAGACTTTTGTATCGTAAAACATTTGACCTCATGACCGCATGACCTCCAACTCAGCAGACTTTCTCCACTAGATATATCTGTAGTAACAAAGATATATTTATTCCATAGGGACTATCCTTACTTCACATCAAGTCCTAAAAAGAATGTATGCTTGGCATCCGTTAGGATGCCCCATTCTCAGTCAGAAAAAAATTATGAAAAAACATAATATCACATCCGTATTATCTGCATTCTTCGAACTACTGTTCTCATCTCGATTGTCATCTTCACATCGTTTCCGTCAATGTAACTTCCGACCTTCTTCAAGTGACTTTTATCGACCTCGGCAATCTTTCTGCCAAATTCGGGAATCTTCATAGAATGTTGAACAAAACACTTTATTTTAATCCGCGATGGTAGCTTATTCTCGTTCTATCAGCCATGACTGGATATAAGTTCTAAGTAATTCGCAATTGTATTTTTTTATCGCTTGCACTGAGGATCGAACCTATAATCTTCAAGAGTGTAACTTTTACAACTGAATTTCATTAATTTCTGTACGCAGTGGATAGAGTACTTGCTGAAATTCAGCTGTACAAGTTACACTCTTCAAGATTGAAGGTTCAATCCTTAGTGCAGGCGATCAAAAAATACAATTGCAAATTATTTATGACTTCTACTAAGTTATGGCTGATGGAACCCTCGTGGACTTTTTTTTATTTACATGGTAGTCACCACTTATCAAGGCCCGGAAGCCACTCGGCGATAAGGGTTATTGCGTGTACAGTAATCAGTTGGACACTATCATAGTAATCATTAGTATTGGAGATTTGATAAAGTGTCTTACTTAAGGGGCGGTTCATCAGGAATTTGTTTATGTTGGACTTGAAGACATCCAAGTTATAGTCAGGTGGGAAACAGGCAAACAGAACAGAGTTCCACGGGCGTGCACTTCTAAGAAAGAAACTTTGTTCATGGAATCTACGTTTTGAGTTAGGCACAGATAAAGAGTGGGGAAATTTTTTGACAGTGGCTTCAGCCAGATGGGTGTTTATCATGAAAAATTGGCGAGGTGGGACAGAGATTGGAGCTCCGACGAGCACTTGCCATGGAAATAACGATAAAGCAATTAAATAAAGTGGATGAAATAAAGTGTCTCATTCGAAATCCCGTGAAGATCCTTGAACTCGACAGAAAAATTCCCGGGTTCGACAAGATACACCTGAAGAAGGTCAAGGGTTACATCGACCAAAACGTTTTGCAAATAACACTCTAATTGCTTATTTTCTCGATATTTAACCCTAACACTCAAGATGAGAACAGTAGTTTGAAGAATCCAAACAATACGAATAATCAATCCTCATCTCAAAAATTCACGACGAAAATATAAATAGGTTATGTGAAATATCATCATCATCGGTTTAATGTCTGTTTTACGTTGGCATGTGTTGGACGGCTTTTAAAAAATTGACTTTCGTGAAAAGAATTACTAAAAATCTGCATTGATTTGGTATTTTTCGTTAATTGATCATCTAGTCATTTAATTGATCGTCTAGTCATTTAATTGATCATCTAGTCATTTAATTGATCGTCTAGTCATTTAATTGATCGTCTAGTCATTTAATTGATCGTCTAGTCATTTAATTGATCGTCTATTCATTTAGGATAGATTTTTTTCAGCAAGGTGCGAGCGTAAGGAAACTGGAAACAAAAAGAAACTGGTTTTTACTTTATTAACTCTAATTGCTTATTTTCTCGATATTTAAACTATTCACTATAAAACCAAAGCACAGGACGTTCGTGATTTCTAAACTCAATTGAACCTCTTCTCAGTTTCCCGATCAGCTTAGCGTATTCATAAAATGTGTTTTAATCTGCACACACCACTTTTTAAAAGAAAAATATAAACGAATATGTTTAATACAATTTTGTTTATTGTATTTTGCAAATTATAACCTGTCAAAACAACTTTGCCTTGAATTTCAAGCAAAAATATAATCCTTGTTATGTTTCTGAAGTTTTGAGATGAGAATTTATAATCCGTTTTTTTTTGATTATTCAACCGACTGTTCTGATCTCGAATGTTGTTTTCTACAACGTTTCAGCCGATGTAACTTTCGACCTTCAGGTGTATCTTGTCGAATTCAAGATTAACTTAATAATACCAATAATTGGGGGAGCGCTAGGAACAGTCCCAAAGAACTTGAAACAATACTAAGAGAAATTGGAAATAAGGGGGAAACTGAGACTATGCGACGGACGGTAATGATGACATCTTAATGAAAATCATCGAATGTGGAAACCAACCAAACATTAAGCAACCACTTAAAAACTGCCAAAGATTGATATAGAAATATTTCGCTGGTGGATATATATATATATATATATATATATATATATATATATATATATATATATATATATATATATATATATATATATATATATATATATATATATATATTAAAGTTAAAGCTTAAGGAATCTTAAGATAAATTGATTTTTTTTTATTTTGCGAAAGAAGAAAAAATAACAAACTTTGAAAAAAGAGACTAAAAACAGGTAGGAAATCACTTACACACGCAGAAACTTAATTTATTTCTATATAAAAACTAGAAAAATACATGTGCGGACCTGAACGAGAATCACCCCCCACCGTTATAATTTTTATAGTATGTTTCAGTATGTAGTATAGTTTTTGAGGTTGGGGGTGTTTATTCCGAAAGCCGTTCTTAACATGGGGAGGTTGAGGGTGTTTATACTACGTTAGGTTAGGTCGTAAAAAATGCCAACTGCAGAATACCAGTTAAAATTATAGGGGGAGGGGTGATTCTCGTTCAGGTCCGCCAATACCCGTCCCAGGACGATTAAAATTAATTCCCCAAGCAGAACTGTTTTGCACCACTTTTATGCCGCCTTACGAAGATTAAAATATGTTTCTTCTTTGAGACTGCTAGACTATGGAATTCCCTCCCTGCTGTGGATGATAAAATTGGAAATTTGGAAAAATATACGAAAGACCAAATATTATTTGTGGCGAATTTTTCTGAGTATATGTGATACATTTTCATTCTACTTAATTATAATATATTAGCTTACTTGACTAAGAGGGTTAACCATTGAGCTTAACTTTATCGGCAGTATTTTTTTACATTCATTTTATTTTGAAGAAGAAAGAAACAGTGTTTTATGATTTCATTGCGATACAACAGAAGTTTTCATTATTTATATAAAATATAATTAAATATATTTTGATTTGTGCAGATTGCGTATTTATTATTATTATTATTATTATTATTATTATTATTATTATTATTATTATTATTATTATAGAGCCAATACTCTATTGATTATTATACGATGAACCTCCAATAAGTTTCCATACCTGTTTTACAGGCATTCAAAGTTGTCATAGACACTTAAAAATTCAGTATATTATCGCTATACATCTTATGATATGACTGACCAATTTTTTAGGATTTCAGCTTCAAATGAACAGCTATAGCAGGAATTGGAATGCGCCCTACTAAAGCCTGATTGTCACAGCTGGTGAATTTCAAAAATTCAATCTGAACGTGATGACACTTTAGAAGAACGATATGCAATACAATTCTGTGTTAAACTTGAAAAGAATGCCACAGAAAAATATGGAATGCTTCAGACTGCTTTTGGACTATCTTGCATGAATCAAGCATTAGTTTTCGAGTGGCATAAGAGATTCAGGGAAGGCAGGGGGTCCGTGAGGGAAAATGAGAGGTGTATGAGGAGTAAGGAAGTCAGAACACCTGAGTTGATTAGCCAAATTTTCATGGATAAATATCGTATTGTGCCTATAGAGACAATATGTGCACAATTTGATGTCAGTGTGGGAACTGTACACACAATTATGCGTGAAAAACTGAAGATGTGGAAGATTTGTGCAAAGTTTGTCCCAAGTGCAGTCCACAACTCTATGCTTGTCACAGACTATTTGACCAAGATGAGCATAAAAACAGTTCCTCACCCTCCCTATAATCCAGACCTTGCTCCCTGTGACTTTTAGTTATTCCCTAAGCTCAAGGAAAACCTTAGAGGCTGTTGTAATGAGACAGTTGAGATGATAAGAGAGGCTGCGAATAGGGTCATTGACACATTCACACAAGATGACTCCCATCGAGCCTTCCAGAAGTTGTTGGAACGGCCAAACAAAATTTTTCCCACTCTTTATCTGTGCCAAAACCAAAACGTAGATTCCATGAACAAAGCTTTTTTCTTAGAAATGCACACCTGTGGAACTCTGTTTCGTTTGTCTGTGTCCAACCTGACTACAACCTGGATGTCTTCAAGTCCAACATAAACAAATTCCTGATGAACCGCCCCTTAAGTGAGACACTTTATCAAATCTCAACACTAAGGTACTGTACACGCAATAACCCTTACCCCTGAGTGGTTTCCTGGCCTTGATAAGTGGTGACCACCTTGTAAAAATCAAAAAAAAAAAAGGTGCATTGCAGCTGGAGAAGATTACTTCGAAGGGGATTAGAGTGTACTATCAATAAAAGTGCTCAGACGAAAAAATGTCTGGAAATGTATTGATAGCACCTCGAATTGTTTATTTATAGAAAAAATTAAGATATCATATTTAAGCGTAGTTTACGCCCGGGCAAAGCCCCGCTAGTCTGATTTGTAAAACTCAAAATGTCTGTCTGTTTGTCGATTTATTTATCTCCATATTTTCAAACTCTATCCCTCCCGAAACTAAAAGGCGCAGAGCAGCGCTAGAGGCTTCAAATGATTGGATTTTTTTATGGGTCTTTAGCCGATTAAAATAGTTTTTAAGAGGTCAAAAATAGGTAAAAACTGAAAAAAAATCGTTGTATATTTTGTACAGTCATCTTAGTTTTTTTAAGTCAACTTATATGCGTGTCACGTTGGTACAGTGATAACGTCACCAGCTTTGAATGCTACATTTTTGCTTTTGGTTTCGAATCTATCCAATGGCACCTAAATACTTTCTTTTTACTTTTGAAATAACAACTCTATAATAATATATACGAAATCTGCACCAATTAAAATATCATATTTAAGCGTATTTTACGACCGACCCAAGCAAGGCGCCCCCTACCGCACTAGTAATTATTAAAATTGGACAAAAATCGATATTTTAATTTTCATTTGTTTCCTTTGAATAAAAGAAACTAAATACAACCTCCATTTTGACACCTTACGCCTAGCAAATATCAATGGTTTAAGAGGGTTTTTCTAATTAAACTTTGTTACTTATTATTTCGAAATCGACATTTTTTATTCACCAATTTTCTGATTTCTCACACTTTTCTTTTAGCATTTATTTATATTTTTTTTTGTTATAATTTTATGTTTTTTAGCATTTTTGGTGATAATTTTATGTTTTTAGCATTTTTGGTGATAAATTTATGTTTTTAGCATTTTTGGTGATAATTTTATGTTTTTAGCATTTTTGGTGATAATTTTATGTTTTTAGCATTTTTGGTGATAAATTTATGGTTTTTGGCATTTTTGGTGATAATTCTGTCCGAAAAAAAAAAAAAAAAAAACAAACAAAACAAAAACTAATTGCATCTTCTGTCTCTAATTCCTCATGGGTAGTTTTGTTCGAAGATTAAAAAAAAAAAGGGACCCCCTAATTTAGTATCAGTCGATTGTATGTTCAGCCGTATTTGTGCTTGCGCTGTGCTTCACCTCTCACCTTATCTATTTCGACAAATGAGAAGGCGACGTTGCCTGAAATTATTTGAAGCACCACAGAAAAAAGAAATCAATTTGCTTCCTTTTCCTTGCCTCTTGGCCATCAACGAGAAAGCAATTTGGCTTTTTAACCCGATTCTGGGCCAGTGCCCAGGATATCTTCCCCAGGAGTATTTTCGGTATCCACCCATCAACTTTGATTTCGTTTGGCTCACAACCTAGCAGTGGGCAGAGTTAAAAATCTGCAAGCATTCACCTATGCTTCTTATTTTATTTATTTGTTTTTTTCCCCCGAGGCAAATCCACTTCGGGAATTACCTTGAGTGCAGGATCACTTGTACCAATGAGAACGGAAATCAGAACAAAGCTTAAAGTTATCAGTTCAAGTGCTATAACTACGAGGACTCTTGGGGTTGCAATATTGATAGACCTCATGTTTCAGACGTAGGAATAATAGCTTTCTCGTATTTAAAAAAAAAAAAAAAAAATAGAAGACAATATCCATATTCCACGCAATTTGTTACAAAGAGTGCCTGGACAACTTATTTGGACAGGAATTCAAAAATACTTGTTCTATATCCAAAAGTAGATCGAGTCAATCATACTAAAAAATAATTTCTTTTCCGTCCCTGAATATTTTTAGATGAGGATTGATTTATTCGTCTTACTTGGTTTCTGCAGACTTCTGTTCTCATTCTGGGTGTCATTTTCACAACGTTTCGACCTACGTAACCTTGTTACATAGTAACATGGTTAAAAGTTAAATGAGTTATTATCGGTCTATCTATCTGTCTATTGTAAAAATAATTTATATCGGAAGTTATTTACTGTTTAGAGAATAAAATTAGAATGTAACAATGGGTTCTAGAGCCGAAGATGTTTACAGAAATTAGATAAATTAAATATAAACAAAATAACATCGATCAGTTGCGTACGTAACAGAGGCGTGCGCTTTTGATGATGACGTAACGGAACTGATAGGTCAAGAGGTCAATACGATTAGATTGAGGAATTTGAATTTGGTCATGAAAGTGAGCGGACGTGCTCCAAACCCAGGAAGCGGGGCTGAAAGAACAAGCATGTTGAGACTTAATGCAGACGCCCTGAGAAGGCTACTGAGACAGCTGAAATAAATTTATATTTAATCTAGCAATATCACTGGATAGATAGACAAACAGACAGATAGACAGATCGATAGATCGATAATAACTAATTTAACTTTTAACCACGTTATTCTCTAACAACCTTCTTCAGGTGTATTTTATCGATCGGAAATATTTCTGTTAAACTCGGAATTTTTTCTGTCGAACTCGGGAATCTGCACGGGATATCGAATGGAACCATTTATTTAATCCCTCACTGGGTCGAAGTGCTAAGTAATTCGCATCCTGGAGGGAAAAGGGAAACTATCTATCCTTATGGGAAAAAGTAAAAAATTTTAGACAAAGAGTAAGATTGGAGAGTAAAATGACTCATATATATATATATATATATATATATATATATATATATATATATATATATATATATATATATATATATATATATATATATATATATATATTAGTGCTTGTTTTTTTTTTTTTTTTAAACGAATATGCAAATTAGTTCACCTTCAAGTGTATCTTGACGAATTTGGGAATGTTTCTGTCGAACTCAGGAATTTGGACGGAATTTGGAATGGACCCTTTATTTACTTCACGCAAGCGCCGGTAGCGCAGGGGTTAGAGTACTTGAAAAAAAAATCAATCGTAAATGTGACCTTCTGCTGAAGGTTGAAGGTTCAATTCTAAGTGTGGGCGACTGAAAAATACAATTGCGTATTACTTAGGATTTCTATCCAGTCATGGCTGACGGAACAAGAGCATACTGCCCCTGTGAAGTAAATAAAGGCTTTCGTTCGAAATTCCGTCCAAATTCCCGAGTTTGAAAAGATATACCTGAAGAAGGTCGTAGGTTACATCGACCGAAACGTTGCGAAAATGACACTGAAAATGAGAACAGTATTTCGATGAATCCAAATAATACGAAATCTTTCTTTTCTTCTTAACTTGTTTGTCCAATTCTATTTCGCCGGTGAGTATTATTCTTTCAACATTTCTTCGTTTTTTTTGTTGTTTTTTTTTTGTTTGTTTTTTTTTCGAACAGAACAAGCTCGACTTAATCTGTCCGAACTCTGGTGATGTATTCATCTTTTTGAATCGAAAGCTAACATTTCTTATGTAGACATATTTGTTTCTCCACCGCCCCCACCACCCTAACCTCCCCACACACACTTTTTCCTGATGCCTCCCATAAAGCCTATCTCGCATCTTTATTCACTAATTTGAACAGTTTACTTGGGCTAGTTTATCTCGAGGGCTTATCAAAATAATGGTTTCACTGACTGCAAATCTCTATGTATGAATTCAATCCATCTACATTGAAGTAAAAAAAAACGTATAAAGTGTTTACATGTGTGGAGTTACTTCCCTTGAAATTGAGAATATTAATGCATTATTTAGCACGAGCAGGGAGACCTGACGTTGCCCCGGATTGAATAATGAACAACAACTGTTCCGCACCATACTTTTATTGTTATCGAAATTGGTGACATTTCCCATTTTTCAATCAAATCGATTAATTTCATGCTCTAGTCGGGGACCCACTTTAGTGCACCAAGACGGAAACTTAATCAACAATACATTGTAGTCTACAGTGCACTGTAGAGAACCTACTGTTAATTTCATTAATATATATATATATATATATATATACATATATAATGACTTGAATTTAAGTTTAAAATTCAAAAGTCAAGTATCGTGGTTCAATTGCGCCCTAAGCAGAAACATTCACTTCGAACGCGCACCTGCCTTATCAAAGAACCTACAGTTGATTTTATACACCGAGTCATTCTGCTTGTGCGGTAATAAAAACTTCTGAAATTCACTTGTGATGCTTCCCAGACACATAAAGTATATTTGTGTGAAAGTTCATAAAAATCGAACCAGCCGTTTCGTAGTCCATAGGGAACGAACTCACACACACACACACACACACACACGCACACAAAGTGCCCTTTATATATAAGTAAAGATTTTGAAAGAAACAATAGTTATTCAATATTAAAGCTTTGGTTTTTTACTCTTAAAATTAATGTTGTATTGTCGAGTTTATATAAGTGCGTCTATGTATGTCTAGTGTATATAATGCATACGTATTTTATAAAATTCGGCTCACTCGTTTCGGAGTCCATAGAGAACCAATTCACACTTTTATATATAATGGAACACACACATACACACACACACACACACACACACACACACACACACACACATATATATATATATATATATATATATATATATATATATGTATATATATGTATATATATATATTGTCTTTATTATTTTTTTTTTTGCCCAGTCTCCCAACACGTTACATTCCTTTCTGCCCGACCTCCTCGCCTGTAACGCTTCTATGATTGGCAGTGTTTGACCTTACTATCGTTCACTACTTAGTTTCTGTTGTTCTTAATACAACCTTTGTTATTTTTTATAATAAAAGTCCTTTGGACTAAAACCCCCCTTTCCAGTAGATGGATAACTAACCTCGCCATTAGATTTTCTGACATGTTTCTGGATTCTTGATTCATGTGATATATTCTAACATCATATCGCACGATAACTTAATTTGGCAATCGCACTTAGCGAATCTTGGGCATCGTCCAGCGCCGCACATGTCAATCATGTTGGTGTAAAGTCAGAAGTAATATGTTCTCAGCGATACATTCTTTCTTTGTTCCAGTCACTTAGAGACAAAACCTTTTCCAAGAGACTGCAAAGTGCATGGAAGATCATCGGCGAGCACTTTTCCCTTCTGAGGATATTGGCATGTCTGGGTTTTGGCATGGACCTCTCTATATTGTTCCACCTGAATCCATTCTTCTGGGTCATCCGGGCCATAGATCTGCCCTTCTCCTGTCAAGACCGCCTTTGCTTAGCATGACAGAATTGCACCTCGGCATCTCTTCAAGAATCATGTCTGCTTTGAACAGTTTGAATTGAATCTGGCCATTACCATATTTCCTGCCTCTTAAGACGATGCACGTCAGGAGAATCATTTCCGCTAAAGCAAAGAAATTCTTGGAAAAATTATTTAAAGAAAAAAGATTTTTAAAAAATCTTGTGTCCTAAAACTTGGACTGCCATAATATATTGCGTTTCTGATCTTTTGAGATGAGAATAGGCCATTCGTATTATTTAGATTCTTCGGACTACTGTTCTTATCTTGACCGTTATTTTCACAACGTTTTAGTCTATCTAACCTTCGACTTTCTTTGGGTGTATCTTTTCCACTCAGCACTCTTTATGCCGAACTCCAGAATCTGCACGGAATTTCGAACCTACCTTTTAATTTATTTATGGTGGGGGTAGCATGATCTCGTTCAATCAGAACTTGGCAGGCATAAGGTCGATTTTATGTATCTTCTACGCATGCGCAAATATAAATTTATACGTTAAATTGCGTTAATTTTTTAATCACGTGCCTTTAGCTAACATGGTAACGAATACCATTGGAGAGCTGTATGTTTCGGTTTGGATTCTAGCTGATGGCACCCAAGTCATATATCTGTTGCAATAAAGCTGTATTTCTGTTTGTTGCTTTGTTTGTTCACAATGACGTCTTAGTATATATATATATATATATATATATATATATATATATATATATACTGTCGCCAAAAAGAAAGTCCGCACTTGTAATTTTTTTCGATAACCGTAAATTTAAGCTAAATTGAATTTAAACAACCTATACCTCATTTGATTTGCCGTTTTTATTCCTCTATAATTTTACCTGTTCATATTTTACTTTTAATTTAAGTATACTAATGTTCACGTCAATTTGAAAAATTAGCTTTTAATCGAGAAGGTAAAAAGAAACTCCACAGCAACAAATGAGCTTAAAGCCAGCTTAAAATATTCACCTCCTAGCATCTCTAATCGTAATTGTTGCTGTCCCTAGGTTATACAACTTAATATCTAGTCCATATACCTCCAGTCTCTCTTAGTAATTGTCAGGAGCTCATTAATCTCCACCTTTCTGGTTTATCCAATCGAAAAATCGGACACAGCTTGAAATGTGATGAGAAAACGGTACGAATGACTGCACCAAAACACCGGCAATGTTCTTGATTCCCCTAAATCTGGTCGTGGTTAGGGTTACTTTTTACAGGAAAGACAATGTTATCAAAATCCACAACCTCAGAAACAGGTTTGAAACGGCTTTCCAAATCAAACAACTGCGTAATCTTGTTAAAAAGTGCTCTTTTTCTAAAGTTAAGAACAGATTTAAGGAATTTAATTTGCGAGGTTGTGTTCCAAAATGCAAGCCACTGATTTCTATATAGAAGAGAAAGCACAGTCTGAACTCCGTCAGATGCAATGAAGGTGATGACTCTTAATATCGATCAAAAGTGATTTTTAGCGACGAAAGCAAGTTCAATAGGCTAGGCTGTTATGGTAAGCAGTACGTCCATCGCAGGACGAATAATTTAATCCAAGGTGCAAAATTTCAACACTGCAAGGTGGTGGAGGCACAGTTTTGGAGGTACAGTTTTGGTGTAGGGCGTTTGTAGTGCCAATGGTTCAGGGCCTATGGGTCGATTGCAGGGTCGAATTAATTCGACCCATAACATTAATATGTTGACAGCATTTTTTTACCCTACTTTGGCCGGAATTTGGATGATTATCCCATTTTCGTGCAAGATAATGCTCCCATTCACACAGCTGGCAATGTCAAGAGGTTTCTGGAACAGCATAATATTCCGTGTTTCGATTGGCCTGCACAATCTTCAGACCTCAATCTTATCGAAAACGTATGGCATTACATCAAGCAACAGCTACGCAATGATAAAATTTCAAATCTGGAAGAACCTTGGACAAAAATTAAAGAGAATTGGGATGCCCTTTCAGACTAATTCAAAAGAATGCCCCAAACTTTGCAGAATACGATTGTAGAAGGGATATGCTACTAAATATTAACTAGTTCATTGTGCTTATGTTGTATATGTGTTGCATTAATATTCTAAACTTACATTTAAATAACAATTTTCCATTGCGCGGAGTTTCTTTTGCCTCCTCAATTTGAAGTTATTTTTTTTTTATTGACGTGAACACTAGAATACTTCAATTAAAAATCAAATATGAACAGTTAAAATATCGAGGAATAAAAGGCGAATCAAATAAGGTCTAGTTTGTTTAAACAGTTACATTAAATTTAGCTTAAATTTGCGGTTTTTGAAAAGATGACAAGTGCGAACTTTCTTTTTGGAGGCAATGTATATTATATGATATGAAGGCATATACGACGTCATGCCCCATGTTATATATGAGGTCATAGCATTTACTTTTCGACCTGACAACGCCGAACATATATATATACATATATATATATATATATATATATATATATATATATATATATATATATATATATATATACATACATACATACATACATACATATATATTACGGTGGCAATCATGATACCCTGCATTGATGATTCCCGAAAGGATGAAACACTAGTGCCTGTCGGTATTTGAAAATTATTATATTAATCTAATATATAAATGGCTATATATCTACCTGCCTGTCGGCTGTCTGTCCGTCTCCATATTTTCAATCTCTATCTCCCCCGAAACTAAAAGTCGCAGAGCGGCGCGAGGAGCCTCAAATGATTGGGTTTTTTACAGATCGTTCTCTTATGCGCCTTTAGCCAATTAAAATTGTTTTCAAAGGGTCAAAAATGGGTAAAAATTGAAAACATCGTTAAGCATTATATACGTGATACAGTGATAACGTCACCAGCTTTGCATGCTACAGTTTTGCTTTCGGTTTCGATTCTAGCTGATGGCACCCAAATACATTTTTTTTTTACTTTTGAAATCACGACTCTATAATAATATATACGAAATCTGGACAAATTAAGATATCTTATATCAGCGTACTTTACGCCCCCTTTCCGCTAGTAATTATATATATATATATATGTGTGTGTGTGTGTGTGTGTGTGTGTGTGTGTGTGTGTGTGTGTGTGTGTGTGTGTGTGTGTGTGTGTGTGTGTGTGTTCACTTGCTCTTTATTGGGTGCAATATAATAATCAATAGATAATTGGCTCCATAATAATAAATATAAAAATATGCATGAATTAAAATATCATATTTAGGCGTATTTTACAACCGGGCAACGCCTGGTGGTCTGCTGGTATAACTATAATCTAAATCTGGATTAAAGGAAGTCAACATTTATAGATGTCTACAGAATGCCTTCTGTTATACATTGGAACCCTACTACCATGTACGAATGCTTCGTTTAACGTTTGGTTGTTTATAAAATGTTTATAAAATGTTTATAAAATTTATAAAATGTTTATAAAATGTTTATAAAATGTTACATTTCTAGTGAGCACCCATTTAAATCACGACTAACAGGCAAACATGGTGTTGTTTCGTACGTGAATCTTATGCATTCTTCTTTAATGTGACTTTGAAATTCTTCAAGGTTTCTCGGTTGCTGACAGTGAAACACACTGCCTTTCAACATACTCCAAAAGCAGAAATCTACCGGTATGGGGTCGGGGTGTCAGGCGGATAACTTTTCTTACATTTTATTGAGATCACATTCTCTTGTTGATCTTCGGAATGCGGTGAACAGAAGTACGCGAATATTCGTATCGCGTCAAATTCTTCTGACAAACGTTTTGTCTCAAGAATCTGCGAAAAAGCTTCTACCATAATATTTTCACGTTCTTCTTGAAAGGAAGGTTTTTAATTTTAAGAAAGTATTGAAATAATGACTGGGGAATATATAAATATTTTTCCCTTTCTTATTTTCCATATCTACCTATCTATCCGTCTGTCTGTCTGTTTGTCTGTCTGTCTGTCTATCTATCTATCTATGTATCTATCTATCTGTCTGTCTGTCTGTCTATCTATCTGTCTGTCTGTCTGTCTGTCTATCTATCTATTTATCTACCTATCTATCTATATATCTATCTGTCTGTCTGTCTGTCTGTCTATCTATCTATCTATCTATCTATCTGTCTGTCTGTTTGTCTGTCTGTCTATCTGTCTGTCTGTCTGTCTGTCTGTCTATCTATCTGTCTGTCTGACTGTCTATCTATCTATCTGTCTGTGTCTGTCTAGCTATCTATCTGTCTGTCTGTCTGACTGTATGTCTCTATCTATCTATCTGTCTGTCTGTCTGTCTATCTATCTATCTATCTGTCTATCTATCTGTCTATCTATCTATCTGTCTATCTATATATCTATATATCTGTCTATCTATCTATCTATCTGTCTGTCTGTCTGTCTATCTATCTATCTCTTTCTATCGTTATAAAGCGAAAAGCTTAAAATATTATTGACCTCCTTTCAGGAATTAAGAAAAAGCGGTCAACCTAAGCTAAAATACAATATTCTGAATTTGCGTCGTTAAATACTCTCTGACTGTTTACTGCTTATGCACGCTGATTTGGTATTTATAGGCACGTAATTTCCATCAATTCTTATGTTAATTTTTTGTGGCCTGGAAACAAAATACCGGCCTATGAAATCAAAGGTGACTTTGTAACTGGGTTTGAATCTCCCGACTAGCAGTAATTATTACTTCCTACACTGATGTTTGCGTAAGTGTCTATAGGTATAAAAATAATTATTAATATTTATTTTTTTAATTTCATCGGTATATATATATATATATATATATAAATATATATATATATATATATATATAAATGTATATATATATATATATATATATATATATATATATATATATATATATATATATATATATATATATATATAGTCTAAAGAAGCTTTGAATAAAATAAAATGCGAAAATAAAAATAAAGAATGTTGTTTAAATTCCCGGAAAAAAAAAAGAAATGAAAATTTAACCTATCGCAGACTTAGCACCTACGTAATCCGACTTCTAGAAAGTTTATAATTACAAACGATAATTCATTTATATAAGAGTGAAGATGAAAAAAGCCTTAATTTGAATTAGAAATAGGCTTAGCACATGCATCAGCCGATTTCTCAAGAACCTTCAATTATAAAATAGAATTTAACTATATAAGGGAGAAAAAAAAAAAGAAAACCACGACTAAAATTTTGTAAATAGAAAACGAGGATCATCAGCTGCTTACCATGTAGCTGTTTCGGTGATTTAAAAACAGGACAGTTGTTAAATACATGGCTCTCAAGTGGGTAATACCGCTTACCCAATGAGAAAATGTAGAAACGGTTACTATTTATTCTAATATATGTAACAAAAAGAAAACCAAAAAAAAACTATTAAAAATAAGTTTAAGATTACAAAATCTATTCTAGCATATAAATGCTATGAGAATAAAAATGCATAAAAGCTTAAGTACTTTAGGTACCAAAAAAAGCAAATAGATAATGCATCTATTTATTATGTTTTAAAAAAAAACAGTAATCTACGGACATGCATGTTTCGGAGCCCTACTCCTCTTCAGCGTAGCGTAATGGGTTAGAGCGCTGGACTGAAATACATAAGGTCTGGGCTCGAATCCTAACAGCAGTCAAGCTACGCTGAAGAGGAGTGTGGCTCCGAAACACAAGTGTCCGTAGATTACTGTTTAAAAAAAATATAATAAATAAAAAATACATCCAAATAAAAAATGAGCGACATTCTAAGAAAAACACTGGTTCTCCGAGGCAGAGACGTTAACCTTAATATCGTTTAAAAAAGAAAAATCAACAACAAAAAAGTACATATATATATATATATATATATATATATAAATTTTCAAAATATGAGAAAGTGCATATATATATACATATATATATATATATATAACTACTTAAATTTATATACGAAAGTATAGATTTATGCATAAACTTTAAGTATTTACTTCAAAAGTGCTCAATACGTAGGTAGAGCTAGTTAGTAAGTTATAAAATGTATATGGCGATTAAGCTACACTGAATATTCCGCCTGAAGAATCCTAGAGTGGATGAAACGCAGAATATTCAGTGTAGCTTAATCGCCATATACATTTTATAACTTACTATATATATATATATATATATATATATATATATATATATATATATATAGTAAGTTATAAAATGTATATGGCGATTTCTCACATTTTGAAAATTTATATATATATATATATATATATATATATATAAATTTTCAAAATGTGAGAAACGATATGAAGAGTTCCACATCTGAACTGAAGATGTGTTACACTGATGAGCCCAATTGAGGGCGAAACTTGAGTCTTGGACTTCTGGTTTATGACTTTCATGGTTTGTGTGGCATTCTCTTTACTGTGCTCTAAACCTGAGTATCAGCAACTGGCAGTAACGGTTCTTTCCATTATTACCAACAGCTTCCTCTCGCAAATTGGATGGGCGTTGTAGATGCCCAACTGATAACCCAGGGCTTGAAATGCTGGCGCTTTCAAAAGTGAATTAGCAAGCATAATATTCCAAAGCGCGAAATCATCACCGATGATTAGAGGTTATGTTTGCTAGTTTGCTTCAAGGTCTGTCTGAGCAAACAGCCAGTGTTTGACATGGCTTACGGCTGCATCCCAATAAACAGATGGTCAGCCGCCAAACGACACCGTTTGTTTGAGAGAGACAGCTGTCTCCTTGATTTTGCAACTTCATGTGGATTGCTGTAAACAAAATAAAAACGTAAGACAGACGACAATTACAGGTGTCAGTCAGTGAAAGAAAAAAAAAACAGCTGGAAACATGGTTCCCTATCCAATAATTTATGCCTTATCTCAGTTTAAGGCAGATCCAGACGGCTCAGATCGTTATTAAGAACATACAGGTTTTAATGCATACAATTCTGCCTCAAAATGATATATGAAATAGTGATGTGCAGGGTAACCTGGTGATGCCCAGAGTAAATCTTGATCGCATAGCCCCTAAGATTTTAATACATCCTAAAATGCTGAAAAATATTATTAAAAATGGAAATATATTATTTACTTATATATACTAGTGGGATCGGTGGAAATCCTACAACCAGCATCTTTCATTTGTAATATATTGCTGCTGGGCTTTTTGTGAACATCCAGCATGAATGGAGACCCCACAATATTATTGTAGCCCTTTTGTTAAAACTGCAAAAGTATTTATCTAAGTAGTTAAAACTACAAAAGTATTTATCTAAGTAATCTGGTTAATCTGGTGTCAGTATAAATCTGGTTATGACTGTTTATCTCCAATATCCTTACAGGAGTCGGTCACATATTTCCATTGTATGGACGCCGGTGCGAACGGAGACCTTAAGATATCATTATACTATTGTTATTTAGAACTGATACTACTCTGTGATACTAGCAAGCTGTTTACAGAGAGTTGAATCACTCATGAACACTGTTCTGGTTTCATAAAGAAAGGAATCGTCCGTTGCCTACATCACCGAGCAAAAGTAATATGTAGTAACAGCATTGCATATCAAGAGGAGATGGACAATTTAAGAGAAACGCTCCACTGACACAACTATCCAGAGAGCATGATATCAGCTCCAAGAAATCCGGTCCAGACACAAAAGAACATCACTCAGAAGTTCACCACAGTTTGTATACCATATATGAAGGGCTTGTCTGAAAAACTTCAACGAATATGTAATGACATCAGGATAGTATTCAGGAGTTATTCAACTCTCCGGAAACAGCTTGTGAGAGTCAAGCCCCCTACAGAAAAAAGCATGACTAAGAACTGTGTGTATGAAATCCCATGTAAATGTGGAAAATTTTACAAAGGTGAAACGTGTCGTCCACTCTAAAGTATGGTTAGAAGAACATTGAAAAGCTGTAGTACGTGAAGAGACTGAAAAGTCAGGTATATATATATATACAGGGTGACCAAAAAAGCACAACAGCTAAATGGAGGCCATCTAGACCAGATGCTGTAGAACGGAGAAAAAAAGGCCAAAGACCCTGGTGTTTTGATGTGATGTTTTGAATATAATAAACTAGTTATGACCAAAGTTTCATTTCATTCGGACGAAACACTAAGAAACGGGGCCTAAGTAGAATTGGGGCCCGTTTTTTTTGGGGGGGGGGCACCCTGTATTTTCGCTGCTTACCAAATGAATTTCTGTACAAAAAAATCTAAGAACACTGCGAGACATATATATTAGCTTTGTGTGAAATTTGCAAAAGATAGGCTCTGCCGTTGGGGAACCTACACACACACACACACACACACACACACACAAAGTGACTTTTATATATTAGTAGAGATTTTCCCATAATCCAATCATAAACCCTTTTGCAAAAAGGCCTTATAAGTAGAATATATGTACTTTTTGCGAGAGGTGTGCTGCGATAATTTCAAGAACTCAGTAGTGTGCGGTATATGAAAAGATTGGGAACAACTGGTCTAGATGAGTGCTCCCCAACCTTTGTAACGAGGCACATTAGTGTATGCCATGGAATGATTACCGGTATACCATGAAGAGACTATTGCCAGAAGCTTTTTTATTTAAAGGCTTCTACTAGGAAGGTAGACTCTCACTACTATGCTTAAAATTACTTACACCTGAAAGTATCCAGCACGAATATCTCTACAAAGCCACTATTTGACCAGAAGAGATATCATCTATAATAGTAATCATTTATACAGTTGAAAAAATATCTGCACATTTAACATGTGTTTATGGTAATCGGAGAAAAACAAACAACTCTATAGTTAAATATTTGGAGATTTCTCAAGAATCGGAATCAGAATCGGTAATTATATTGGAATCGGGGAATTAGTGTGGAATCAGTAATTGTATCGGAATCGGAGGAAAATATTGGAATCGTCCCATCACTAATAAAGACATTTAATTTCTTAATTCGTTCCTAAATTTATCAGTCAATTTTGAGTTATATGAAGACAAAGATTTGGCAAGCCTTTTCGGTGATTGTAATTTCAAATTGAAGTACGAACAACTGCCATTGGACGCCTTCTTGATTTCTGTTAAGAGTGTGTCTTTTTTCACATTCGCCCACATATTGACGCAGTAGTTAAAAAACACCAGGCACAACTGCCCCGCTGACATTTATCGTTATTATTTTCTACCAAATACTGAATACAGGAAATGTTACAATGCAATGCAATACCATATACGGTGAGAAGTCTCTCAATACACATCATTTCTAGATTTGTAGTCAAAGCAAAGCGGATGATTCCTCCAATATTTGTCTAGTCTGGCTTGGAACGTATTGAGTGGCTTTGTAGGTACCACTTCTTCCGCCAGTCGCTTCCACACGTTCATCACACATTATGAGAAGAATACGTGGACAGACCCAGCAGTCCCCTTCCGGTGTAATCCGTTGATTTATAATAAAACAAACAATTGAAGCATGCATGGTCCCCCGTGAGTGCTCAGTGAACGAGGCATATAAAAAAAATGACTAAGTTCAGCATTTGGCCCCCCCTCCTCACCTTAAGCCCCAAAAGTCCCCAGGGAACATCAAACTCTGGTAAAAAGGAACAAACGCTGCAGTTTTAGGCTTTAACATATGTAAATTTGAGTTCTGCATCATGCAAAAAGAAAAAAAATAGTTAAGTCCATCATTTGCCCCTCCCCCCCCCCACCCCATTGAGTCACAAACGTCCCCAAGACCTGAACATATTTAAATTGAAGTTCAACACCATACAAAACTACTAAATAGACAAACACAGAAAATTTTGGACACATATGATAAAATAATCCCAAAAGGGGAGTGTTTTTATTAGCCCTAAATGTGTTACATGATAAGGGCTGTCCCCTTTTCATGTAAGTATAAAAATAGAGAGACTAGTTAAAATGAAAATAAAATGAGAGAAAGCAGAAATCGAACCTTGGATATAAGTTTTAAAGAACAATAGGTTTAAATGGAATGTCCAGTAAATTGTTAATTCGCATTAAATAAATAATAAATAAACTATTCAATTGTTAAAAGAATGTGGATAATAAAATATGGGTTAAATAAATAAGATATGTAGGTTGAATTCCTTTGTAAAAACATCAAAGAAAAAATAGGTTATTGGGAAATCATAATGTCGGAAAAACGTGCAAAGTCGCGCATGTTGAAACACGTGAATTTTGCTCACGTGGCCGGGATGCATGGATTTCTCAATATAGGAAGTGAGAGTTAGTTAGTTAGAGACAGTCAGTGAGAAACTCAGAGAGAGTCTGGAGTTTGGAATTCGAACGTCTAGGAAGCGAGACGTCACTTTGAAACTAAAATGTGAAGCTTTGAATTCTTGATGATGGAAACCACGGCCGGTCGTGAAGAAATAAACCCATTATGTGTTTTGATAAAAACGTCGTCTTGTGTTTGTGATTCTTACAAAAAGGTAAAGTGGAAATTGTATTATATGTCTATATATCTGTGCTATAAAATGTCATTACATACACGTCTCGACATCTCATATCCACAATGTGAATCTACATCATATCTACACTAAGACTGTCTGAACATATCCCTTCACTCTAAGAGCTTTCTTCTTCTGCACGTCTAAGGAATGAACTTTTAATATATAAGAATCGTAATAACATGAACAATCTCTCATAACATGAACAATCTCTCTAAGTCTCTTACAACAACATCTCTTTATCTCTAAGACTCTCTTTTAATGAAACACCTATACTTAACAAAAGAAGTCCTGGGCACACCCAAGAGTTATTGCGAAGTATAGACAAACAAAATTATATAGAAATCAATTAGTTACAACTTTTCAGAAAGTTTTATAAAAATCCAAGACATCATTTTTTTTTTTTTAATAAGCACAAAAGTGTCAGTTTTAGCCATTTTAACCCAAAAGACACCCGGGGGGGGGGGGTCACCGGGGTTTTCCCGGAAAATCCGTTCTGTTACTTTTTACTCGTATCATGTTTAATGTTTGTGAAAAATTAAAAAAATTCCAAAGCGTAGTTATTGAGAAAAGTGTAGACAGACGAACGGACGAACGGACAAAGGTAAATTTACAGGTCAACCCTCCTTTTTTCGGGGGGGGGGGGGGCAATAAAAATTCTTACATAATCTTCTTTGTTTTCTTCTATTATTTTATTGCAAAAATGCCTTATGAGTAGAAAATATTATTTTTTGTGATAGGTGTGCGGCAGAAATTTAAAAAAAAAAAAAGAAAAAATCTCTTGGAACCACTTTTCTAGATGTTTCATGATGTAAATACAGGGTGACCCAATTCTAATTAGGCCCCATTTTTTAGTGTTTTGTCCTAACGAAATTTAACACAGTGTATTCTTTGTCCCAGCTCCCACTGGGGTCTTGGTGTACTCACGGTCGTTGATTCTGCCATGTCCTGTAAAATAAGGGCAATCGGTGAATAAATAATGAAGATATCACGTTTTTTTGGGGTCACCCTGTATATTCCACACAGAAGTCCGACTGACAAAGCTGCTTACAGCGATGCGAGGATGTGCCTTAGAACCGCTAATTGTTATAATCATATTAATTTCGCTTGGCGTGTATTAATGCTTTGAATACAGCCGTTCAAAAACAAGATGGCTCTGCTGGAAATAAGGGTTCATTATGATAATCAAATGACCAAGTAAACAATGATCAAAGACCACAAAAGTCTATTTTATCTAGTTGTTATTTAAAGAGCATAAATTTATTATTTTCTTATGTTGAATATTAATTGCTACCATATTTAATTGGCAAGAAATGAGTGAGTAAACGCTGGATGAGCTAGAACTAAGCTAGATGTAATACTTCTCCTCGTCAGTATAAAAATTAATAAATACAGAGTGGAACGAAAATAACACTATAGAAAATAACACTACAGAAAATAACACTATAGAAAATAACACTACAGAAAATAACACTACAGAAAATAACACTACAGAAAATAACACTATAGAAAATTACACTACAGAAAATAACACAACAGAAAATAACACTACAGAAAATAACACTACAGAAAATTACACTACAGAAAATAACACTACAGAAAATATAACTACAGAAAATACCACTACAGAAAATACCATTACAGAAAATACTACTACAGAAAATAACACTACAGAAAATACCACTACAGAAAATATCACTACAGAAAATACTACTACAGAAAATAACACTACAGAAAATAACACTACAGAAAATAACACTACAGAAAATACCACTACAGAAAATAATACTACAGAAAATAACACTACAGAAAATAACACTACAGAAAATAACATTACAGAAAATAACACTACAGAAAATAACACTATAAAAAATAACACTACAGAAAATAACACTACAGAAAATAACACTACAGAAAATAACTCTACAGAAAATTACACTACAGAAAATAACACTACAGAAAATAACACTATAGAAAATACCATTACAGAAAATACCACTACAGAAAATTACACTACAGAAAAATACACTACAGAAAATACCACTATAGAAAATAACACTACAGAAAATAACACTATAGAAAATATCACTACAGAAAATAACACTATAGAAAAATAACACTATAGAAAATAATACTACAGAAAATACCACTACAGAAAATAACACTACAGAAAATACCACTACAGAAAATGCCACTACAGAAAATAACACTACAGAAAATGCCACTACAGAAAATAACACTACAGAAAATAACACTGTAGCTTTATTTTAAAACTTATTGAAAAAATCAATTCAGGTAACTTGATCATGTAGTAGAGCTGACATCTATTCAATGTAGCCATCTTCTGCCCCAATCTCCGCCTCAATACAGGTCCGGAACTGGGAGCATGCCTTTTCCACAAACGCTGGCAGGAACTCAGCAAATACTCGGCGGATAGCGGCAATCAGGCTGACTTTGGTGTTGCGAGAGCTCATTATGTAGTAGAGCTGACATTTATTCAATGTATCCGCCTTCATTCTAAATCACCACCTCGATACTGGGAGCATGCCTTTTCCACAAGTGCCAGCAAGAGCTTGGTGAATACTCGGTGAATGGCAGCAATCAGGCTTTGGTGTGGTGGGATGGCATGTTGGTAATGTTTTCCACGTATGACCAAATAAAGTAGTCCAGTGGGTTTAGGTCGGGGGAGAAGGGGCCCAGTGAGGGTAGGGTACAAAGTCGTAGCACTTCTTCTGAAGCCAAGCCTGGGTCTCTTTGGACTTGTGAGGTGGACACCGAGCCCTGCTGCCACACCCAGGCTCTGCCAACGGCTGTCTGATTGCACCAGGCGATCACCACACTCTTCAGCACATCTAGGTACACTTTGGTGTTGACTTTTAAGCTGATTTCAAAGATGTGGGGTTGCATGGTGTGACCCTCACTTGAAATCACATCAAAGACAATAACTGTGGCTGAAAACTTTGTTTTCATCATCCTGGGCACATCCCTGTTATTCCTGGCAATTAAGCAATGCATTTTGAGGGTGCTGGCAATGGTCCTATTGTAATAACGCGGATCGGTAGAGAGCATGAGTTGTACAGTGGCACATCTCCGATCTCACTCGTTGAACATTGTGTTACTTTCAGACATGATAGAAGGCTCCTATCGCTTTTAGGATTTGTATGCAACTGGTCAACTAGTAGATGGTCTGCACAAAAAAAAAAGAAAACCGGTTTTCATCAAACGGAAATGGAATCATGTCCTGTTTTCTAGAGCGAAAGTTTTATCATTCCAACCTGTAAATAAATAATGTTTTATTTATTCATGGTGTTCGATTTGGTTGTGTTATTTTATGGCATATCAACCCTTTTCAGGTTATTTCATGTTTGAATCCAAGAATTATAGAAAACTGGTTTTATGCTTCAGGTTCTTTATATCTTGAAATATTTATTCTTGATGTTTGGTTTGGTTGTTTTGTTTTATGGAATATCAACTCTTTTCAGGTTATTCATTACAGTAATTTAAGAAAACGGGTTTATGCCGCTGTAACATAGCGCGGATGTGTGGATGTAAGTGTATGCGAAATGACGCCACCATTGAAGAGAAAAGAACTATAAAAAATAAACGTGGATCACTGAACAGGACAATGTTCTAGATCACGCTGGTGACGTCACGGCCGTAACAAGGAAGAAATAAATTTTATTGCTACAAAGAAAAAGCGAGTTGAAGTTATATCCTAGACTTTGTCTTGGTCTCCTTTGCAATTGCAACTGCACACAACGTGTGCTGGTTCGCAGACAACAATTCAAGTTCTTTATATCTTGAAATATTTATTCCTGATGTTTGGTTTGGTTGTTTTGTTTTATGGCATATCAACCTTTTTCAGATTATTTCATGTCGAATCCAGTAATTTTGCTTCAAAGTTGTTTACATTTTCAAATATTTATTCCTGGTGTTTGGTTTCTTTGTTTTGTAGAAAATAATTGGGGTTTTTTTTGGGGGGGGGTGCTTTTGCAGAACATGATTGAGTTTTGCAAAAGGAAAGGGAGAAAATCCACGTTTGGTGCATTTGTCAAGAAATCAATATCTCCAGACAGCCTGATCTTGTAGCACCAGAAAAAAAGAGAAGGGAAATCAGTAAGCTACGAGGTACCTTTAATAAGTTTCCAGACTTTTTTGTCATAAACTCTGTAAAATTCAGCATCTTATTATTATACATCTTATGAGACGACTGACGAATTTTTATGATTTCAGGTTCAAATGAACAGCTACAGCAGGAATTGGAATACACCCTACTAAAGCCTGATTGTCACAGCTGGTGAATTTCAAAATGCAAACTGGACATGGGGATACTTTACAAGAACAATATGCAATAAAATTTCTGTTTTAAACTTCGAAAAAATGCCACAGAAACGTATGGAATGCTTCAGACTGCTTTTGGACCATCTTGCATGAATCAAGCATCAGTTTTTGAGTGGCATAAGAGATTCAAGGAAAGCAGAGAGTCTGTGAGGGATGATAAGAGGTGTGGGAGGAATAAAAATATCAGAACACCAGAGTTGATTGGCCAAATAAAGAATTTCATGAAGAACGACTGTTGTGTATCTATAGGAATAATAAGTGCACAGTTTGATGTCAGTGTGGGAACTGTACACACAATTATCTGTGAGGAACTGAAGATGTATAAAATTTGCGCAAAGTTTATCTTTGCCACAGACTAATTGGCCAAGATAGTTATCAAGACAGTTCCTTACCCTTCCTTTAGTCTAAACTTTGCTTCCTGCAACTTTTGGTTATTCTCTGATCTCAAGGAAAACCTTAGAGGCTGTCATTATGAGACAGTTGAGGAGATGAAAGAGGCTATGACGAGGGTCATTGGCAACTCACACAAGAAAACTTCCATGGAGCCTTCCAGAAGTTGTTAGAACCGTAAAACAAGTGCATTGCAGCCGGAGGAGATTATTTTGGTAGGGACTAGAGTTTCATATGTGTACTATCAATAAAAGTGCCGATACAGCAAAAAAGTCTGGAAGGGAAATCAGTAAGCTATGTGATCTCATTAGACTGACAGTATTAGACGAAGCTTTTCAAATGGTAACAAAATTATTTACTCGTTTTGTATGTGCACTGAACAGGCAGAAATGCTTGGAGATAGTTAATAACACTTTATTGTTCTTGTGCTCATGTTCATTTTATATATGAAAAAGTGCATTAATGGCTTCCCTCTGAAATACATGCAAATAATTGCTTATTCGCTTGATGAGAGTGGAAATGTTCAGAGAATTTTATGCACAACAACCTGATCTGCTAGATACTAATTTGTAAGATGTCCACATGATAAAAGTCTTTGGAAATGGTATGGTATATTGAAAGGCAAAATCTGAGATGAATTCAAAAAGTATCGGCACTCAAACTGCATTCGACGCTAATGAGATCCGTTACAGACCCAACGGCAGCAGGCAGCGAGTATCTTCTGCACACGCATTATAATAAAACAATACACTGGATGTCCATAAGATTGAAACGCGTAAGTAAAATATGCGATACTATCGACGTTAAGAAGTTTAAAAGAAGGGGAAACAAGTATAGCAAAAACTAAGATCAAATAAGTTTACCAGCAGAATAATGGAGAAAACGTTGTTCACCAAGGAACAAAAAAGAAAGCTTAAATGGGAATGTTAATCAGGGTGTGGCGGTAACGGGGAAACAAAAGGATCAGTGAAAACATTTTAGAGTTAGTTTGGGGGAGTGTTAATGAGTATTGTGACAGTTTACAACAGTTGAGGATAGTTTATGGATCTTGGGTTCGCGAGAGTTGACAACAGTTTCAGTGGAGGACAGTTTCCAGTTGGATACAGTAGAGCACAGGTCGTGGCTCAGAGCAAATGGGAAAATTACTTGACCCACTGACTGACGAACACACACACACACACACACACACACACACACACACACACACACACACACACACACACACACACACACACACACACACCAACTCTTCCTGTGACCTTCTTCACATGGTTAACCACAATGGGATAAGAATGCTGAGTCTTGTAACTGTATCTCCAGTAACTACTGCCTTCCATAGTTGTTGTCGTCTGGTCACGTTTTGGCCAACTAATCCTCTGGCCTGCTTTGAGTATGATTGATATTGCAATCTTCAGACAATCCTCTGTTACAAACATAGCAGAATCAATTGGGACGAGAAGGCCAAGAAAAAGAAGGAAGGTAGTGATAAGCATCGGTTTGAGAGATCAGATCAGATTGTTGTCACATCTGGGCTGGTGCATCTGCTACTTGTCTCTCGCTCCTGGACAGGGTTCAAAAGAGAGTCGCCAACCTGATAGGTCCTGAACTGTCATCTAAGCTTCAGCCTCTGGCCCATCAACGAGATGTTGCACCCTTCTGCCTGTTCTACAAATATTTTAATAGTGAATGCTCTGACAAACTGCAAGCACTCATATCCCCTCGACGTAAACACCCCTGACACACTCGACAAGCAACTAAATCACATCCCTTCACAGTTGAGATCCCTAGATGTAAGAGAGCCTTCTACTCCAGTAGTTTCTTCCCCAGAACTGCTAGACTTTGGAATTCCCTTCCGGGTTCCTGCTTCCCCAACTGTACTGACATGCAGAAGTTCAAGTGTAACGTGAACCAACATCTTGCTGCCCAACTCCCCACATAGTACCCCTGTAGATTATGTCCCTGATAGTAGCCCCCTACATCAAAGTGGCAATGTGCCTTGTTTGGGGTGAAAATGTAATTAAAAAAAAAATATTAGTTTGGAAATATATTTTTAAGCCAGCATTTAAAAGATGTATCAAACCGACCATAATGAGGATTAAAATGGAACAATCTCAGCAATAATAATACCAAAAATAGGGGTTTTTTTGTTTGTTTTTTTTACATAGGAGTCACCACTTATCAAGGTCCGGAGGCCACTCGAGGATAAGAGTTGATGAGTGTACAGTAGTAAATGGAATTATAGCGTAGTAATCGTAAGTAGTGGAAATTCTTTAAATTGGATTGCTTAGGGGGATGGTTCATCAAGAACTTGTTTACATTGGACTTGAAGACAATCAGATTGTAGTCAGTTGGGAAGCAGGCAAACGAAAGAAAGTTTTACAGGCGTGCAGTTCTAAGAAAGAAGCTTTGTTCATGGAATCTACATTTAGGTTTAGGCACAGATAAAGAGTGGGGGAAATTATTGATAGCGGTTTTGGCTAGACAAGTGTTTTTCATAAAAGTTTGGCGAGGGGGGGCATAGATTGGAGCTCAGACGAGTACTTGCCATAAAAATAACGATAAAGCAGAGACAGGCTTGCAACGTCTCTTCTGTGGAAAAGAGGTTGCAGGGAAGACAAAAGAGCATCTTATAATAGGCTACAACGTCTATTTTTAATGGTCCTGGATATGACCTTAAACTATATCCAGTGGTGAGGCCCCAGCTTGCGGGCTTTGGGGAGTGTGGAGTCACCCTTTAATTGGTATTGCTCCCAGGTCCACTCTGACCTGGAGTGGTAGTACCTGTTAGGCTCCCAACTATGGGTTAAATAGAAACCGACTTGAAAACAACAAATATATTCTATTAAAAATTTTTTCTTCAATCTTTGTATTTGGCATTAAATAACCTGAAAAGGGTTGATATGCCGTAA
Source organism: Euprymna scolopes (assembly GCF_053919585.1). Taxonomy (NCBI): domain Eukaryota; kingdom Metazoa; phylum Mollusca; class Cephalopoda; order Sepiida; family Sepiolidae; genus Euprymna; species Euprymna scolopes. The sequence continues at coordinate 23,298,077 of NC_136493.1, forward strand.
AACAAAAACAATCAACCAACCAACCTATTTTTTACTCAGTCAAGACAGGATAAGCTGCTTCTAGCGGCTCCTCTCCAGATGTGACCACAGTACTCCATCCTTAGACGTACTTGGCTCCTATACCATGGCTACCGAGAGTAAGAAGAAGGCCGATGCATATGACAGCATAACGTCACTTCCTGATTAAGTTGTAGGTATAGACAGCTTCCGGTATTCAACCACATGGTCACACTAATAGGCAAAAAAATATGGCTACCGATTATCCATGGCTACCAATATGTGTTACCGATTGTCCATGTATGTTCTAAAGAGAAAGAACAATTCTCCATTTGGATAATAATTATTATAATTGCACATTGCGAGAATTTAAATCTCACAAAATATAGTAAGTGAACTAGTTTTTGAACCTTTAATTTCTATCAGAGAAAGTCGAATATTTCATTTCATTTATTTTTTTTTACTGCAAAACAAACAATTTTTATATAATATTTTTCAGTCCGTTCTTTTAATAATAAATAAAACTTTTCACTGAGTATTTCCAAATAGCATTTTTCACTGCAGTTTTTTTTTTCTTTTGTTTTTTGTTTTTTTACGATCAGTGAATTTTCAATATTTTAGCACCGGGCGTAATTTATTTCTTTGAAATATATTTAAAACTTCAAGTTTTTGTTTTTTATAACATTTTAACTGTAAATAATTTATATGACAGGTTTGTTTTACTATACACATAGATTCGAAAAAGTTGTCTAAAAAACAAGTATAAAACAAATAAAATATATCGATAAACATTGTATGATTTTCGAAGCGATTACACGTTTTAAAGTGAGTAAAACCACTAAAAACCCTTTCCAGATTCGTAGAAGAGTAACTTATCTTGACTTTGATAACATTTATTTATTATATATTTGATTTTTGACCACTTTTCGAATCTATGTGTATAATAATACAAACCCCTAAAAACATATCCAGTTAGGTAGAAAAGTAACGTATCTTGGTTTTGATAACATTTATTTGTGATATATTTGTTTTTTGATAACTTTTTCGAATCTATGTGTACGGTAATACAAGCCCAAAATTTAATTTAACTTGAAAATAATATTTAATATACACGTGCGTACACAGCGCAAGCATCCTTATTATTATCATAATAATAATTGTAATAATAATAATAAAAAAAAAACTGGTGTAGATGACATCGACTGGCGCCACTCCAACTAGTTGTGAAGGGTCAGTGAGCATGGAAAGACCGAGGTGGGAGAGTACTAACCAAATCTCCACTGGAAGTGTGCAGTTCAAATCTGGTACATTGGAGAGACATTTTGTCACCCAAACTCAAGGAAACACCAATGGCCGATGCCAACGAGAAATCAGTGACAACGGCTGTTGCAATAACATGCAATCATCTGCACAAGTGGTCAAGAGGTGGAGAACACTGGAAATCTGGGGAGACTTGTTGTCACTTGGTCTCCAGGGAACACCACATGTTACTGCCAGTGAGCAATCACTGATGATGGCTTGTGAGACAACTAATACGCTACACATTTTGATGAAAAACATGGGAAAAAAACGGACATAGAAGAACAGAAAACCAAAACTTTAAATATAATTTCTGTATTTAAAGTAATAGTTATTTAAATATTTCAACATATAATCTTGTGGACGAAATCCAGCTTCCCAATAAAGGGCACTCTGGATAGGAACAAAAATAATCTCAGTCATGAAAGATTTCTCCTCCCCCGACCGAGGACAAAAGATAAAGTGTAGCATCAAAACAGATACTACACTGTGATCTTGTTCCAAAGGCCAAAAAATATTTGTGTTTAATGTTTCTTTAATTGTTTGTTCCCTTAATTCATAATTCAGTTTTATCAGTATTAAATTGTATATTGCTTTAAAATTATTTAATTTTACATAGGTGATATTTATATTTTATATTGAATAAAGTTCAGTTTCAGTATTAGTCGAACTCTGTTCCTTTTTCTTTTTAAAAATGTTTTATTGCTCTTTTTCAAATAACCCTCATATAGTACTGACAGTGTGACAAATCTTACCTACATTGCCTGCAGACATTTTTCAGTTAACAGGCCTTCTTCTTACTCACGGTGGCCGTGCTTATGCAAATAGAGAATGGCATCAGCAATGAGATATAGAAACAGATACAGAAATACAAAGTCTCATGTGCGACATAAACAGAAACTGAAATTTAACTGCTCTATTCGTTGATCCTCGTTCAATCCTGGGCAACGTCGGGTTTCCCTGCTAGTTATAGTTTTGTAACAATGTGGTTCAATTAAGAATTAAATAACCGAAATCATTAAAATTAACTTACAAAATCCTATTTAAAATAAAATATTTACAAAATAATACAATAAAAAAAAATCGCAGAATTAAAAATAGGGTTAAAAACAGGAAACTCTTCAAAAGGTTAATTTAAGTAAGGAGATCGAATTTTTCACTAGATGTTAGAGTGACGAGTACAGGAAGTGACATCATGGGAGGAAGTACATGACAAAGAAGCTAGAGAGTTTCTACCTCAACGGAGTGAAGTGTCAAGGTGTTCAGAGACGGTTGTCCAGGCTTCTACTACGCTTTGGTGTTTGGCTAGAAGGAGGCTGTAGTAATGGGAGGGTTGCCAATGAAGGTTGCCAACATCCCTAAGAGAAAGGGTTTCTGTGGAATGGAACACCCAGGTTATCCGTCTGTCATTAGTAACTGAGCCACCATTTTCTCCAAAATTAATCAGATGATTTTTGTTGGCATTTGTTTCGCTGACGTCTTTCTAATTAGATATATTTTTGGAAAGACATTGGGTACTTACGAGGTGGATCATGTGAAGGTTTTTCAACACCCCTAAGCGAAAGTTCTCCATTATGCCAATAATTATAGGGATAACTGGAGTCAAGAAAAATAATTTTTAAAAGTAACCTGGTAAATACACCTAGTGAACCAAGTGCAAGCGAGATACAAACGCTTACACTTCAAGGAACAGTTAGAATCTTTAAAAGATCGCTCGGAATATATGAGATAGCGGGTGAATGTCTAGCATCCAGTAGGATGCTTCATTCCCAGCAAGAACAAAATGATAATAAAGTTAAAAAATTAAAGAAAAGATTTAAAAATTGAGAAGAAGAATCAAATGTACGTTTACAACCCACACCCGACCCTTGTCCAATATTTTCTATTTTTAAATCCTCCTCATCCGCATCCCCTACCCGTTCCATTCTCATTTTTCCCCCATAACTCGAAGCAAGAAAATGAACCAAAGTGCACTTAAATGTCATTTAATTCCAATCTGACGGAATCTCATCTTGTACAACTGATCAGCTGACGAAAACACAAAATAACTAATACAAAATGGTATAAAGATTAAAAACAACTTCATCAGGTTACGTTTAGTGCAATTTCTCTTGGAGACAAAGTCTTGTTTTGTTGATATTTTGCTCCACGGTAGTTCTTATTTGCCCATAACTGCACAGTTTTTGAGTCGGTTAGCAGTTAATCAACTGTCATGATTGGCTACACATGATTATTTAGTCCGCGGGGCTAGATGCAAACACAGAATGCCACAAAATAAAATATGAGACTCGTACAGTCTTCTAACCCAGGGTTTCCCAAACTTCAGGACACCATAGACCCCCTGAGCAGGACAAAGGTTTTTCACAAACCACTAACAAGATAATTTCTAAAATAAATATGAAAAACATTAATTTCAAATGTTAACTTATATTGGTCCTAATTGTTCCTGTTTGTGATTTTACTATATTATTGTGTTTATAAACATTTTTGGTTTTTAATAATCAAAAATTGTTGCATTTTTTGTTAATTTATTTACTTTTTCATAAATCATCCTGAAACTCTTTTTTACACTCATAGTTTTGTATCGTATTTCTTTCCAGTAAAAAAAAAAAGAAGATCAATAATCAAATGTCTGCATCCATTTGATTTTTCCATATAAAACATTTGGTCCTCTTTAAGAATGAGCTTCTCGGAGCCTTTCTCATGGAGTCCAGGGCTTCGTGGAACCCACATTGGGAAACACTGTTCTAACCTATGCCCCAGAACAGGGACCGCCTAACATAGGCGTCGTTTTAGACCACTTGACAACATCCCTACATAAAAGTCTTCCTGTGGAATAAAATGGATTCGAACATGGCACACCCAGGTTATCAGTCTGTGTCGTAAACCACTGAGTTACCATCTCCTCCAAAATGAATCAGATGATTATTGTTGGCATTTGTTTCCCTGTAGTCTTTCTAATTAGATTTATTTCCGGAGAAAAAAAAAACATCGGGTACTAACGGGAGGGATGATGTGTAGGTTTTCAACATCCCTAGGTTATCAGTTTGTGTTGTTAGCCACTAAGCCATCAATTCCTCCAAAATGAATACGATAAGTCTTTTTGGCATTTGTTTCCCTGTGGTTTTTCTAATTAGAGTCATTTCTGAAAAACCATCGAATACTTATGGGCGGGACCATGTCTAGGTTTTCAACACCCCTCAGTGAAAGTATCTCTATGGAACGAACTAGATTCGAACCTGGCACACCCAGATTGTTAGTTTCTATCGTTAGCCATTTGGTCATCGTTACCTTCCCCGTTACTGCTGTTAACAACTAGATCACTCAGCAGCCGTTACAGCGAATGGCATATGTGTGTGCGTTTTGAATTTGTTTTCTTTAAAATATACTCGAGGTGCCGCCTAACAGCAAATTACCATTATCTACTTCGTCATCTGACCAGAAAGAAAGACTTGGAAAACAAAACAAACAAAAAACCCTTTTTATTAAACAGTTCGAAGGAGGAAAGAAATGTAATGCGATCGCGCGTAATACGCAGTTCTCTCATTTAACCGTGTCAACAATATCTGACAGAGAAATAATACGTCGAGTTATTGTGCCGCCATGCGATCAACAGTAACTACGAAACGACACGAACGAGGTCCATCGATGAAATGGAGTAATTGTTGAACCACCAAGATGGAAGAACAAATTAAAAAACTTTAAGATGATTAGCGTGACACGACAGTAGGTCTTAAGCAATGCATATTTTATTATCATATATATATATATATATATATATATATATATATATATATATATATATATATATATATATATATATATATATGAAAAGCGTTCCAAAAGTAATATTTATTACACCCGCATGAATCAGAGGGAATGGCAAATTGCATTGTTACGATGATTGAAATTACACATTCAGTCTGAGTGCTTCATTTCTATGTTGCAGATATTGACAGTGTGAGACTCTAAGAAAGCAACACTTCTTATTGACATGCGTCAGAAGCATTGAATTCCTGGTAAAAGTGCATTGAGAATTGCGGTGGGTATATAATATAATATATATATATATATATATATATATATATATATATATATATATATATATATATATATATATATATATATATATATATAAAGTACATCTTAGATTTCAAGTATTTAAACCCAAAAATGGCGGAAATGTTTGGTAGAGTTTTCAAAGGTCAAATCGTTGAACTTTGACCCGATGACAGCCAAATTTCTGGCTGAAAACCGATTAAAGAGATTTCCCCAAATCTTAATACCTCTTATGTCAAATCTCGAGTCTGTAGACTGAAAATTGACAGAGTAGTTGGTAGGGAAATGTACACACACAGACACAGACACACACAGATAATTTCACTTTATATATATATATATATATATATATATATATATGTGTGTGTGTGTGTGTGTGTGTGTGTAAACTACTTAATTTACTCACATACGCACATAAAATTAATATACGAAAGTATAGATTTATGTGTAAACTTTAAGTATTTACTTAAAAAAATGCTCAATACGTAGGTAGAGCTAGTTAGTAAGTTATAAAATATATATGGCGATTAAGCTACACTGAATATTCCGCGTTTCATCCACTCTAGGACTCATATATGAGAGAGAGAGAGAGAAAGAGAGAGAGAGGGGGAGGGAGAGAGAGAAAGAGAGAGAGAAAGAGAAAGAGAGAGAGAAAGAGAGAGAGAGAGAGAGAGAAAGAGAGAGAGAAAGAGAGAGAGAGAAAGAGAGAGAGAGAAAAAGAGAGAGAGAGAGGGGGGAGGGGGAGGGAGGGAGAGTAAGCGAGGTGAATGTTTGTGTGTTATTATGTCTACACACGTGTCACGAATTTCAAGAGACTCATTCCATAAATGTCTCTGTGGTATTTCTAGATAAAAACAAGTCGGACAAATGTCCTTGGATTATGACAAAGGCAGACGCTGTCTCCACTGAGAAATTTTACCAACATGTTAGCTATTTCGGGTCAAGCGCAAAATTCCAGACAAGAATTCATAAATGTCCATTGCCAAGAAAGATTTAAAGACTTTTATAAAATTGATCAAGAAATACACGCATGCGCGTGTACACATGATGCTGATGATGATGATTGCAACGTCTTGTCAGACGAGTGCCACTCCCTCAGACATTTAAAATCCATGAGCCCAAATGCCTGAGGGAGCATCTATACAAAGATGATGTTACAGAGTCTTAGCTTTGTATGACAGCTAAGTCTCTCTCTCGGTTCAAAATGTTGAGATCCAGCAACAAGCAAGAGCAAGATAGCCAGCAACAAATTAAACTGCAGACCAGCTTAATGCGGGTACTGGTCTTCCGCTTTATGGGTTTTTTAAATTAGAGATTTGCTTCTCCTAGAAAGGTTGCCTTCACCACGGCTTACGGGAGCCCTCTCCACCCCAATACACATATACACACACACAAATATACACGGTGCTAGTTGGCCGTTGACCCAGAAAAAGAGTTCATTCGCCCTTTGGAAGGTCTTGTTTTTAATCCTCCAGGGAGACTAGCCGCCCTCCTCACCAAACAAGTCTGGTGGGGGAACCAGTTTAGTCGCCGGTGACCCGACCATGAGGCAGGTAGTACTGGGTTACATGGTACCAGTAGCATATGACATGACATGACACATACATACATACATACATGCATTGAGTTTTTGTCGTACTGGCATTGATATTAATTTTCTTTTTTTTTAATTATTAAAACGAACTTTTTAATATACTCAGTCATAGATATGCAAGCAATTCATAATACTTAACTAATTTTAAAAAACAATTTTTATTAATCTATATATGAATAGGATAGCGTATGTGTTATTTGTTTTGTGCGCCACGCTTACATCCGAGTGACTGTCGTTTAACTGTTATGAACTTTTATTTCCTGTAATAAATAATTTGACCAAGAATTCTTCATAAGTCTTGGTTTCGGTTTCGATTACAGCTAATGTGACTTAAGTTTCGATTCAAGCTGATGCACCCAAGTCATATAGCTATAGTTGTTATCTTTGAAATCGCAACTTTATAATATATATATATATAAAAAACGGTAGAGCATTAACTCTATAATAATATATACGAAACCTGCAAGAATTAAAATATATTTAAGCGTACTTTACGACCAGGCTACGCCGGGCGTCCCTGCTAGCTTAGATAAATACTTTTGCAGTTTTAACAAAAGAGCTACAATAATATCAAAGCGTCTCCATTTATGCTGAAGACCTAAAGAATGCCAACGTCAATATATTACATATGAATGAGTTCTCTGTGGAATTTTCACAGGTCCCGCTAGTAAGGATTAATTTTTAATGGTTTCTTATTAGTTGATTGGTTTCATTTAACTGTTATGTTGAATTCCATTTATGTATATTGTTTACATTGTGCATAATTGCATAGCATTTAGGATGAAAAAGTTCTAGCACACATTTTTATATCTATCTGTTCCGTCTGCCTGCTTCCCACCGGATTACAACTTGGATGTGTTCAGGTCCAACGTTAACAAATTCCTAATGAACCGCCCCCTTAAGTAAACACTTCATCAAATCTCTACACTAACGTAATGTACTTGCAATAACCCTTATCCCTGAGTGGCTTCCGGGCCTTGATAAGTGGTGATCACTGTGTAAAAAAAAAAATCTATCTTAATTGACCTTGTCTGTGTGCAGAATGGTCTCTACCAAGCTCCTCTGTCAATTTTTAATCTACAGACTTGAAACTTGATATATAAGAATTTGGACCTGTGGAACAAATTCGATTTGCCCTGTAGCTGGTAAAATTGCTGCTAAGGAGTTAAAATTGAAAAAAAAAAAAATGAACTTTGCAGGGACGTTTATGGATTGTATAACCCTTGCTTAACATTTACGTGAAATTCTATGTGAAGCTATCCTTATAGCGGTGTGCAATGTATCTTGAGACTGAACTGATGCATCGATATGCACGTACGTATTCGAAATGTGCGCCACATTGATAGAAAATATTAATTATTTAGCTTTAAATTCTATAAAAATAGGAGAGTAACACTCTTTTTTATTTAGTTGTCAAAAGAGAAAATCTTCTTAGCGACAATAACAATATATATTGTCCTCCTACGTAAATACACACACACACACACACACACACACACACACACACACACACACACACACATATATATATATATATATATATATATATATATATATATATGTGTGTGTGTGTGTGTGTGTGTGTGTATTTATATTTTTATATATATATGTATATATATATATATATATATATATATTTATTTATTTATATTTTTATAAATGCGCTCTTATATTTTGGATTTTCCTTTTAATTGAGCACTCTGCTGGAATTCTTTTTCCAAAAATAAACTAATCATAATATATATATATATATATATATATATATATATATATATATATATATATATATATATATATAGATAGGGAGCATTATAGTCGCATTTTTCAGCCAATTATGTAGCGAGTCATATATATATATATATATATATATATATATATATATATATATATTGTAGCTAAATATAAATTAATATGAAACACAGGGTTATGAGTAGCTTTTGAATGATTTTGTTCCATTTTATTTTCAATTATTTTCTATATCTGCACACACAAAAAAAAACTCTATACAAAATATAAATAACAACAAAACATTCCATCTAAATCTATATTTCAGTCATACTTATCTATGTATAGGTAAAAGTATCCCAACAGGATGTCAGTTATTACGATATTTTCCACAGCATATTTTCTGTCGTTGAAATATTTTTTGTTTATACATTGCACATATAATGCATAATCTTAATAGAAAAATATTGCAGTATTTTCTCCGTTTATACATTTTATGTCAACTCCTCAGCAAGATATTTTCTTTTTAAATATACATTTATTTTTCTAATGTATCTGCTCTATTTTCAACGTAAACTCGCTGCGTCATATTGCGGGCTAATAAATCTGGTTTTGCGTCTACAAGTCAGCTACTCGCATTTGTTTATCTCCATATTAATAAAGTAAAGTCGATTTCTTCTCTACAAAAAAAAAACATTATAGAAATACAAACACAGGCTGTCCTGGATATGGCCTTAACTTATATCCGATGGTGAGGTCTTAGGTTGCGGGCTTTGGGGAGTGCTGAGCTACCGTTTAATTGCTATTGCTCCCAGGTCCATTCTGACCCGGAGTGGTAGTAGCTGCTAGGGTCCCAACTATGGGTTAAATAGAAACTGACTTAAAAAATATATATATATTCTATTAAAAAAAATTTCTTCAAAATAACTGGATTCGGCATTAAATAACCTGAAAAGGGTTGATATGCCGTAAAACAAAAACAACCAACCAACAAACACAGGCACTACACATAAATAAAAAAAATGGTTACACTACCTACCAATATCTGATACATGTTTTCCAGTAATTACTATTCGATTTTATTTATTCTGAATTATGTCCGTCCGAAATAACTCACTCAAAATAGTCATACTTTGAGAAGGTAACACTTGATTTCGCTCTGTTTAAAATACCTACTCTCACTCTTCCAGGCTACACCGGGGACTTTGCTACATTAACTCCATTACTATGAGAAGCCCGTAAGAGTTTATACTTTCCTTACGTACTTTTAACATTTACTCATTAAACTTACCGCATGTAAACAGTAACCCTAACAGAAACATGGGAATATCTTTTATAAACGTTTACCCACGCTATTAAAGTACAAAACACCATGGCGTCAGTCACTGCTTCGTCTAATAAACACGTTCTTTCACATGAAAACAAAACAAAAAGCCTTCGCTTGTATCGTTTAATATTTTAATGTATTACGTACTGAAGTAAATTTCATTTGAACAACACTAAACATTAATAACATTCGTCCACCACTTTTATAGTGCTCAAACCACTTATTTATAAACAAACAGCGAGTCTCGCACTTTTCAGCCAATTAAGTAGCGGGTTATATATATATATATATATATATATATATATATATATATATATATATATATATATATATATATATATACAGAGTGTCCCAAAAGTCGCACATCATCTAGGTTTTCATAAAAATAAATATAATATCTATGTTCTTGTTCATTAGCTCAACAGATGGGCAATTCTAGTACACATTTGAGATGTTCCCGAAGACAAAAATGCCAAGAGGGACAGATCTGGTGAGCGGAGTAGCCACTCCACGAAGATCAGTATATGGTGTGCAACTTATATATATATACATATATATATATATATATATATATATATATATATATATATATATATATATATATATATATATATATATATATATATATGCATATATATATATATGATTTTTTTTTTGCTCAGTTGGTAGAGTGCTTGCCTTGCATGCAAGAGGCTCGGTTTTCGAATCCTGAGTTCGGATGTGTCTAACTGATGAGCCCAAATGAGGGCGAAACTCGAGTCTTGGACTTCCGGTTCTTTGACTGTCATGGCTCTTGTGGTCTGCGACGTGTTTGGCTGTGGAATGTATTATATATATATATATATATATATATATATATACATATATATATATATATATATAAAGACAAAACATTAATCTAAATCTATATCTATGTATAAGTAAAAGTATCCCAACAGGATATCAGTTATTACGATATTTTCCAATTTTTCACAGCATATTTTCTGTCTTTGAAATATATTTTGTTCATACATTGCAAATATAATGCATCATCTTAATAGAAAAATATTGCAGTATTTTCTCCACTCAAATATTATTCTCTCAGCAACCGTGAAGAAATCTATTATTCCAGAATAAAATATAAACAAACGTGTAGTTTCTGTTAAGTCGAGCTTTACGCTGTCGGTTTCTGCCTAGCAAGCAGTAACAATAAAGCCAGGTTTAACTAAATTATACCTTGGACATTTCTTCTTGTTTATCATAATTTCAGATTTTTAAAAGAGAAATAATGTCTGTCCTCCATTGTCGATCATAAGTAAAAAAAAAAAGAAAAAAATTGCTCCGTATTTCAATTCATTTAAGATAGTTCTTCGATTTTTCATTCTTATTTATACATACACAGATTCAATGTAAACAATTTCAGCATATTTTCCATTGTTAAAAAAAACTGGGAGGTCCATTAACTCCATGTTTTATATGTACTCTTCCTCTGTTAATGTACACCGGGGACCAAAATTAATAATATACATTTCTTGACATTTACCTGGAAAGAATTAAAATCATACAACTGCCTATTTAACATGCATAATACCACCGACTATTGACTAAACATAAATCATAACAACCAGTTTTGAATATAAATTAATATGTACTATTCGGATTATTCAGTCTGCTGTCTTCGGTGTTATTTTCATAACGTTTGGTTCAATGTACCTTCGACTTTCTTGCCGTACATGAGAAGCTCGTTCTGCCATGACAATTAAGTAATTGTTAATTCAGGATTGAAGTAATTAAGACAGTAAGACATTATCAACATTAAAATACAGAAGATCGAGAAATTAGGAAGAAAACGTCCTTCCATGTTTTTATGTTGTTTTGTGCACTGATAAAACTTTGTAAATGCACTTGTTGTGTTAGGTTGTATAACAGTGTTATGTTTGGTCAAAATCGAACATTCTTTCTTAATCGGATTTTTCCTGATTATTGGTTCTTGACACTCGTCAGATGCATTCCAACAGAAAATCCACAGAAGACCACTCCCAGGCATATCAACTACCTTTGTGTAAAATTTACCGAGTTCATAGAGAGCGACGACCTCACACACACAACACACACACACACACACATATGCAACACACAACACACAACACACACACAACATGCAACACACACACAACATGCAACACACACACAACATGCAACACACACACAACACACACGCAGTCATACACACAACACACACGCACATGCAACGCACGCATACATGCAACACACACACAAACACACACACACAACACACACAGTCACACACAATACACACTCACATATACAACATTCACATAACACAGACACAACACACACACGCAACACACACAACACATAACACACACGCACACTCACAAAACACACACAACACGCACAACACATACAGACATACAACACACACATAACACACACAACACACATACACAACACGCACACAACACATATACAACACGCACACAACACAGACACAACACACACGCAACACACACAACACACAACATATAACACACAATACACATACAACACACAAACAACACACACAACACATACACATAACACACACACATACAACACACACATAACACACAACACACATATAACACACACATAACACAGGACACACACAAGCACACAACACACATATAGCACACACATAACACAGGACACACACAACACACAAAGTTTTTTTTTATATAAGGTTAAAGACACACACAGACAAGGTTCTTTTTATATAATAGTAGAGAGAGATATATACATGCACATTGCTTATTCGATCTTGATTTGAAATCGCTTCGGATCTTTAATTGTTGTTAGATTCAAATAATGATGGTGGTTTATAAGTGGGGAGGTTTGAAATTACATAACAGGTGTTTTACTATAGACTCCCTCCACGCAGACACCTTACTGTATGAGGGGACGGGGTGAACTATCCAGTTTCTCTATGAACCGAAAGGAGGCCGTAACTTTGCCAAAAGTAAGTTTGCCACGTTTTGGGATGTTTGAGATAAGAATTAATCATTTGTATTAGTTGGATTATTCGGACTACTATTCTTGTTAGAGAACAGGTCGCCTGTTCTTGTAAGTAAGTAAAAGTGAGATAGGATAGTCCGAGAATTCGAACCTGGGAAGCTAGGTTAGGAATTAAGATTCAGGAGAATTCCGATCGAGAGTTTACAATAAATTAGCAGGTGCTTTTTGAAAAGGAATTCGTTGTTTAGTAATGTAAAAAAAGTAAAGTAAAAGAGATTTGATGATTCAATTCTGTATATTGAAAAAGGAATTTGAAACTAAATAGGAAAATGTTAAACATATTTGAAAGTAGGTTAGGCCGAAATAGGTTAGAGAACTCTTGTTATAAACATATGAGGAACAGTGCATGTTTTAGACACCGTGAAGCATGTCAGGCCACGGGATCGAGATGCACGTTGTTGGCCATGCAATGACGTCATGGAAGAGATGAGTTGCCAATATAGTTAGAGCTTTAGTGAGACAAGAGGTCAGAGTAGTCAGAGAGAAGTCAGTGCCGATTCAGAGGTCGGACAGGGTGTGACAGACAGAGCTGACATCCGCCTTGGAAGCGAAGGTTAGAAGAAGGAAATCATGTAAGACTTTGAACTCCTTGATGCAAAATTATTGACCGGTCAAGAAATAAAGGACATCATCATATTTTGTAACAGCTGTCTTGTGTTGTGTCATTCAACAAACAAAGGTATTGTGAATCATTTGTATCAACTTGTGTTCCACTCATCTGTATAAAGAACTTTGTGTATGCACGCATATAAGTAATGTGTCTTCATCATCTTAAGAATGTGTGTCTCTCTCTGTATCAAGAAATAATGAATGTCTCCTCCTATGATAAAAGAACTGATAATCATCATCTCAAAAATATATGTTAAAGAAATATAATGTTTATAGAAACACTCCCAGAACTGTCAGAACTGTATAAATGTCAATCTCTCTTCTATCTATATATCTATCCCCCTCTCATGGTGTATTACATGTTCCCATCTCTGTATTAAAATGTACCCTGACTTTATCTCACTAATATGAACACTCCAAGACGAACACAGAACAACTAATTTATAATTCGTCATCTTAATAAGACCACTACATAACATTCTCATATTTCGACTTATGTAACCATTGACCTTCATCGGGTGCAGTTTTTTTTTTTAACTTGGAAATCTATAACTTGATGCTTTATTAATTCCATTGGGGTAGATTGTTCTTGTTTGGTAGCAAGACTAAAACTGTTAATTATTTTTGTCATTTTCTATTATTATTATTATTATTATTATTATTATTATTATTATTATTATTATTATTATTATTATCGACTGTAGTGAGGATTAAACCAGCAACTTTCAGAAGACTTTCACATAGAACTGATTACCAATTAACGCCTTTAAACACTGCAGTATGCGTTCATGTGTATTAGATATAGAGTTCAATTATAAATACCTACATTTACATTTGGCTAAAAAAAATATTGTTGCCGAAGATTACATCGGCCGAAACGTTGTGAAAACAACAACTAAGATAAGAATAGTAATATGTATGTACCGTGCTGAGTCATAAGCAACTTCCAGATTGGTATCTAGAGGCGCATTAATTCACTGGGAGAAAAGCACTCCTAGTCTTAGTTAAGACTTGCATCTAGGAGAAGGTAACTCTGATGACGTTGACAGCAGGACGTTGGATGGCCATGGAGGAGGATGAATTTAGTAGATCAACGGTTCTATGGTATTAAGAGTTACGTTATTCGACTGCAGCTATGTGGATGAGCTAAGGACAACGGATAGGCGCAAACAGGAGTCAGATACCAGTGCGCTGGAAAAGGTAATGGAAACCAACCCCATGTATTCTGCCAAGTTTAAAATCATGTGATGTCTTCAGAGGAATCGGACCAACAATGGATTGAAGCATATGGAGAACACTAACCATGATTTCATCTATGGCATTAACATGGCCTGATATGAGAAGGAGTGATTTGAATAATCCAATTACTAAATAGAGATTTTTTTACCTTCAGCCCTCCAAATCAACAGAGATTAAACCATTCTTGTAACAATCTAGTTCCCATTGTGAGATGCTGGTTTTGTGCAGTTCTAGGAGTTCCACAGTCCCAGGCTTTGCTTTCTCTATTTGAGAAAGGTGTAAGTTCATTGATAATCGCATGAGGCGCCCTAACCGGAAATGCTGACGGGGCTGCCCAGGCACTTGCTTTGTAGATCAGTGTGCCCCTCTTCTGGGACGCTGATTTCTCAATCCCACTTTCCAGCGCTGGTGTCACAGATCTTGCAGTCGGAGAAAACTAAATACCACTAAATAAACCTGTTCATTTTTCTCTGTACGAAAAGGCATCAGTCATGTTTTGGTTTATTTTTAAGTCGGTGAACTCGAGACCATCGCAGAGATTCATATTACAAAATATATACGGATGCATAAAAGAGGGTGGAACATTTATCAAAATGCCAGTTCCGTTCACGATTTTGCCGCTGGTAGAATTCTGAAAATTTTTCTCCCAATCCACCACACCGTACCCCCCCCTCCCCATAAAAAATGACAAATCCAAATATTTATTTATTCTTTTACTTTTTTTTATTATTGCAACCATTCCTTTTCATCAATAGTTACGTTTCTGTTTCCGAAAAGTGTGTATTCCTCCGCTGTCCGTTTTGGTTTTCGTTATTCCAAACAAAACTGAACTGTGTCATTTCTGACAAGATAAATTTTGAACATTATATGATGTCACTTGGAGGTTTCACTACAGAATACAAGGTCAGTCATCCAAGTGCAAATGAGATCTTTGAAAGTGTTTTCATAAAAAAAAAAATGGCCGCCTTTCTTCGACTTCCAACTAATATATTCATTAACACAACAGCCATTATTGATATGGCCTCAAGCCAGAACAAACACAATATAAGGAACTATTTGATATGAAATATAAAAGACTATGATTTCTTTATATTTGTCATTCTTGTATATGTACAATGACATATACATCTATCTAATTTACCGATATTTATGAAGTTTGGTCTGTTTATTTTATATATATATATATATATATATATATATATATAAATATATATATATATATATAAATATATATATATATATATATATATATATATATATATATATATATATATATATATATATATATATATATGAATAAGAAATGTAAAAATACCAGCGGTGGTTGACGTTATGTTTTGAGAAAAATAGAAAAACCGAATGAAATTATTAAAATAATCAACGTTTCGTCCTTATTTCATAGGACATCTTCAGGATATTGAAGTAAAAAGGCAAGAAAAGAAAAAGCCATGACTTTTTCTTTTCTTGCCTTTTTACTTCAATATCCTGAAGATGTCCTATGAAATAAGGACGAAACGTTGATTATTTTAATAATTTCATTCGGTTTTTCTATTTTTCTCAATATATATATATATATATATATATATATATATATATATATATATATATATAATAAACAGACCAAACTTCATATATATATATATATATATATATATATATATATATATATATATAGAGAGAGAGAGAGAGAGAGAGAGAGAGAAATAAAAAGGAACAAACCGAATTATGTGTTTATCGTCTTTATTTCGAGACTTCCTAAATAAGGACGAAACGTTGATGAACACATAACTCGATTTGTTCCTTTTTATTTCTCTATTTCGTCGGAATACTATTTCCATTATTCTCATCAATTCCAGGTTAATATTTTCCAGTGTTAAAATATCCAATAAGGTTTTAACGATGCGTATTGAGCTGCGTTCTGAAGACTTTCAGATTGCGGCCCGAAATGACTGAGCGTCCTAGAAATCCAAGACAACCAACTTCAATAGGAATCACATGGCATCTCCAACCTTTTTTCGCGCAGTTTTCTTCCGTTCGTGTGGGCCCTTTTTGTTTCATTTTGCTTCAGTCAAAGTTCTCTAAAACCAAGGGCCGTTTCCTTTCCACTTGATCTCCATATAAGATTCATAGATATTCGAATATTCCCTTACAGTTCTCTTTTATGTTTCAAACGTTGAGTTAATAAACAAGTTAAAAATATTAATGTCCTCTCACTTAGTGACCAGTTAACTACCTTACAGTATACGGTCGTAAAATACGCTTAAATACGATATTTTAATATGCCCAGATTTCGTACATATTATCATAGAGTCGTGATTTCTAAAGTAAAATTTACTTGGGTGGCATCAGCTAGATTCGAAACTGAAAGCAAAAGTGTTGCATTCAAAGCTGGTGACGTTACCACTGTATCAACGTGACACATATATGAACTGATTAAAAATAAACTAAGATAAAGGCACTAAATGTATGGCGATTTTAAAAATTTTGACCCCTTTTGACCCCTTAAAAACTATTTTAACCGGCTAAAGAGCCATAAAAGAACGGTCTATAAAAAATCCAATCATGTGAGGCCCCTAGCACTGCCCTGCAACTTTTAGTTTCGGAAGAGATGGAGTTTGAAAATATGGAAACAGAGAGACAAACAGACAGACAAATAGACAGACAGACATACATACTGAGTTTCATGAGTTAGATTTTTCTGTTGTTTATATGAGTTAGATTTTTCTGTTGTTTATAGTCTTACTGAATTACAGGACAAGTATTTATCTAGTCTAGTGGAGTATCAAGCTTAATGTTGTTACCATAGGCAACATCACCAATCCTCGTATAAGCAAGTGTAGGGTAGCTGAGGGGATTTTCTTTTTAGCCTTGGATTAACTATATTAGTACGAATATTTGGTCAGCGCTTACTTTATAAGGAAAAAAAAATCCTCATGCTGGGTTGTCCCAACTCGAGAACAGTGTCTAGTAGATATTCTCTTTCTTTTTAAATTTTCTTATCAATTTGTTCAAGCTGGGAATGGGGCTACCTACCGGACATTCACAGGCTATATTATACATTCCAACCGAGAGATCTTTTTAAGATTCTAACCGACCCTTTAAGTGCATTTGTTTGAATCTCCCCTGCACTTGGTTCACCGGGTATATTTCCCAGGTAGGGTTTGAAATTTTTTTTCATGAGTCCTGTTGCTTCTGTAATTACTTGAATTATAGTGATCTTCCTAAGATTCCAGTTTATTTTCATGTCATACATAAAACCTTGGCATTTCGTTAGCTTTGTCATCACTGTCAGTCTTATTTAGCTCAGCATCATTGATGACACAAACTTCTACTAAGGTTGCTTCTTTCTCCTTCTTGTCTCATAGCACTACTTTATATTTAATAGCCCCATTTTCTAGGTACGTAGCTGTAGGAATCGCATAGTCATAGTGGATGGTGCATGACTTATTTCCAACTGTTCTTGCTGGTAAACATGTTCCCAGGACTTGCTGCTGCATTACATATTCAACTTTTTACAAATATTTACAGTGGAGATATATATATATATTTTTTTACAAAGGCATCACCACTTATCAAGGCTCAGTGGCTATTCGAGGATAAGTGTTAAAGAGTGTACAGTAGTCAAAGGGACAGTATCATAGTAATCGTTAGAAGTGTAAATTTGGTAAATTGGATTACTTAAGGGGAACGGCTCATCAAGAACTTGTTTACATTGGACTTGTGTCATGTCGTATAATAGCTGTCCCCCAGCAGAATCTTAAAGTTAGGTATCACTTGTTGCCATTATTGAAACCACTCATCTTTATATTTGGTCATTCCATAAGTTCTGTCCGAATTTGTGATTTGAGATTGTTTTTAGACAATTCATGAGGCACCCATTTTCCAAGTTTAGGTGCTTTTATTGAAGGTGACGATGAGCCGTTGCCTGGTTTGAACTCAGTTTTAATTACCAATTCCTCAACTGATAAAGCAGGATTTTCTTCAAGAGCTGCTTCAAGAAACTTATCATCAAAGTTAACTTGACGTCCGGTTCGATCTTCATCTTTAAGAGTAAAATCTCCACTTCTGAATTTCGCAAACCATCTTCTGCGAGTTCTTTCATTCACACATTCCTTTCCAAAAACTGAGTGAATATTTCTAGCCGCTTCGGCTGCTCAATTTCCTTTCTTGAACTCATAAAGCATTATATGCCTCAAATGATTCTTAGCCATTTCCATGTTAGTAGGGTTGTAATCAAGCAAAATTAAATTTTACCGTTCTGTAAAAAAAAAATTAATCAGTTAAAATGCATCAAAACATAAGAATGTAACAAAAATCACACAATATACACAATATTTTTTAAATTTTAATTTAATATTTTTTAAGTTTAGTTTAATGGTAAAAATCAGGATGGAACTTATGGGATGACCTGATGCATGTATTATTGTATATAATATATTTCGCAGCTCATCAGTGAGGCTAGACAGGCAACTACCTCAAGCCAAGATCGAAACCCGACCGCCTGTACAACAGTCTCGGCTTCTAATCATTACGCTAATCGGCGGCTGCTGTGAGAGTCGTGAATTAACGATGTTTTGACATCGTCCGAAATTATGCAAAGAGCATCGCTTTATACACTAATGGTAATTCGTGTATCACTTCTCAATATGCTCAACTCAAGGTGAGAGACATTATATATATATATATATATATATATATATATATATATATATACATATATATATATATATGTATACTGTACATATATGTGTGCGTGTTTCTTGAACTCATATAGCATTATATGCCTCAAACGATTCTTAGCCATTTCCATGTTAGTAGGGTTGTAATCAAGCAAATTTAAATTTGTTTGTTCTGTAAAAATATGTAATCAGTTAAAATGCATCAAAACATAAAGATGTAAAAAATGTAATCAGTTAAAATGCATCAAAACATAAAGATGTAAAAAATGTAATCAGTTAAAATGCATCAAAACATAAAGATGTAAAAAATGACACAATATTTTTAAAGGTTCAATCAATTCAAAAGGTTAAAATTCGAACAGAACTTATGGGATTACCTGATAAAAGCATTGACCATCAAGCCTTGATCTTTGAGCGACCATTATAATGCTCTACGGTCATAGTAGATCCTATTTTTTTAGCCAGTTTATAGAGACTTCCTTATCTTTATAA
>NC_136493.1:23323150-23330650 GCF_053919585.1 Euprymna scolopes
ACGAAATAGGTATGAATTAAAATATAGTGTACGACATAAAAAAACTCGAATCTTATAAAGATTTCAATCATTCTCGTAATCATAGCTTGGGATAAGACATCCTATCGGATACCAGCAGAAATATTTGAAGATATAAACATCTTCCAGCTTAAAACCTTTTTTTTCCAACATTCTTGGATTCACGATTAAATAACCAGAAAGCGGTTGATATGCCATTAAACAAAGCCATCAATTTCTCTAGCACCAACTGCCACTCTCTCTTTTTTTTTTTATTAATCTTTATCTGATCTTGTACCTCCCCTCTCTCTCTCTCTCCCTTACTCTCTCCTTTCATTCCATCTCTGGCAACTTGTTCAATATAATAGAAAGAAAAAGAAAGCCAATTGATTGCTGTTTGATCTAATTTCAGCGCTATTTTTTTAACAATTGCCAATAAGACATAAATAACTACCCCCACACACACACATGCCCAAAAAATTGGAGTATTTTTTATCATAACCAGATTGAGGTGAAACTGTATCCAATTGTGTATATATATCTATGAGGAACGTTCCAAAAATAATGACTCCTATTTTTTATTCTGCCGGGATGGATCGGAGGGGATTGCAAATTGCATTATTATGATGACCGAACTTTTAAAAAAAATTTTTTACAAAGGCATCACCACTTATCAAGGCCAAGAGGCCACTCGAGGATAAGGGTTAAAGAGTGTACAGTAGAAAATTGGACAATATAGTAATCGTTAATAATGGAAATTCGGTAAATTTGTTAACTTATATGGAACAGCTCATCAAAAACTTGTTTACGTTAGACTTGAAGACAACCATATTGTAGTCAGCTGGAAAGCAGGAAAACGGAAGACAACAGGCGTGCAGTTCTAAGAAAGAAGCTTTGTTCATGGAATCTACGTTTAGGTTTAGGCACAGATAAAGAGTGGGGAAATTATTGATAGTGTTTTCTGCTAGACGGGTGTTTCTTGTGAAAGTTTGGCAAGGAGCGATCATAGATTGGAGCTCAGTCGAGTACTTGCCATGAAAATAACGATAAAGCAGAGACAAACCCGCAACATATCTTCTGTAAGAAACAGGTTTCAGGGAAGAGAAAAGGACATCTGCTACGAGGCTACAAAGTCTATTTTGAACTCTATCAAGGCAGGATAAGTCCTTTCTAACAACTCCTGCCCAGATGTGGCAATAGTACTCCATCCTTGGACGTACCTGGCTCTTATATAGATAGAGAATTGCATCAGCAGTGAGATATCGTCTGGAGCGATAGAAGGATCCCACTATTTATCCAGCGGCCTTGGCAACGGATTTAATGTATGTGTTCCATTTCAGATCAGGAGAAAAGTACTCATTCATGACCGGAAAGTTTCTCTGTTGCAGATATTGACGGTGTGAGAATCTAAGAAAGTATCCCCTTGTTAAGGGCGGGCATCAGAAGCAGAGATGTGTTATTGAATTTCTCTATGCAGAAAGAATTGAACCGATCAACATTCATCGGCGCCTGTTGAACGTTTATGAAGCCAATGCAGTTGATGTCAGCACAGTTAGGAGATGAGTTTGTCGATTTCAGAGTGGCAGCAGAGATGTGAGTGACAAAGCACGCTTTATGACATGACATCAAAAGAGGCTGGTAATAGTGCATTGAAAATGGTGGTGACAATAAATTCTGGAACACAAAAGGTCGCTCGTTTTTATAGTACCACTCCCGTTTTTGTAGCTCTTCAATGTTTAATTATTGAGTTAAAAATAGGAAGTTTTACTTTTGGAACGAGCTTTGTGTATATATATATATATATATATATATATATATATATATATATTACTACATTTTCACCCCAAACAAGGCACGTTGTTACTTTGATGTAGGGAGCTACTATCAGGGACCTAAGTTGCACGGGTACCATGTAGGGAGTTTAGCAGCAAGATGTCTGTTCACATTACACTTGAACTTCTGCATGTCAGTACAGTTGGGGAAGCAGGAAACCGGAAGAGAATTCTGTATAGGGGTGGGACTTTGCTGCTTTTCGGGGGTATTTTTGTCGAGGGGGTATAAGAGCTTGTAATTTGTCAAGGACAACCTGGATTCTTCTCTCATTTAAGAAGGATCTAATTATGCTAAGCATTCGTCTAGTAATACCATAGGGTTTTATTTTCATCAGAAGACCATCGTGCCATACCCTTTCAAAAGCCTTAGATATATCAAGGGCTACTGCCCTCCCCTTCCCTGACTTATCCAGTGCTTGGTATAAACGTTCAGAGATCACAGTTAAAATATCTGCAGTAGAACGGGCTTGTCTAAATCCATATTGGTGGTCTGACAGAAGTTTAGCAGCTGTAAGGTGGTGGAATAGAGCTTGATTAATTAAGGACTCAAATATTTTGGCGAAAAGAGGGAGGAGGCTAATTGGGCGATTATTTAATGGGTCAGTTCTTTCGCCAGAGTTTTTGTAAACTGTTACCACAGAAGCAGTTTTCCAGCAGCCAGGAAAGCAAGATTCGTTAAGGCATTTGTTAAAGAGTTTAGAGAGAACAGGAGGGAGCATTTTTTTAATAGCACAGCAGAGATGAGGTCAGGTCCACATGCTTTTGAGGTGTCTAGGTTTTTTTATAATATCATGTACTTGGGAAGGCGTGATGTTCAGATCATCTAGCGTGGTTTCTGAGGAAAATTAGGGAGGGAATGACTTGCTGGGTCCTAAGTAGAGTTTGAGGCAATCTGACGGGCAAGCATGTTAGCTTTCTCAGTTGCTGAGCAAACAACCTCATGACTGTTTGATAGTGGGGGTATTATCGATTGCCCATTATTTACTACACTATTGTAGCTTTCCAAGAAATCACGAGTTCCTAATTTTTTCGCTGCAATGTGTTTCCTGGTGGTTTCAGTATATTTACTCTTAGCTGTTGCTACTTCTTTCTTACAAATACTTCTAGCTTCTATATACTTTTGTCTGTTTGTACAGGACTTATGCTGGATAAATCTATGCATGTTGCCTCTGAGCAATGGCAGCTGCGCATGTACAAGTAAACCATTGGGGAGAGTGGGGTTTACTGTAGAACTTCCGTGTAGGAACATGTGCTTCAATTGCTGCTTTGAACCATTCAGTAGTCTCATTTGCACACTGTTCTGCTGGAAGGGAAAAAATATTTCCCCATGAGGCGTCTCTGATGTGATCTCTAATGGCATCCCAGTCAGCCTTATAGTATTGTATATATATATATATATATATATATATATATATATATATATATATACTAGTAAAAGTACCCGTCGTTGACTGGGTTCAAAACAGCCTACAGAAAATGGACTCTGATTTATGAAAGTATGATAGGTTATGAAAAGGAAGGGTTGTAAAGAGATAGCTTCGAATTCGGGGGTATCAAATCCAAAGCAAAATAAGATGAAAGGGAAAATAAAATAGATAAACCCCAGAATTTATTATACCATACCTGTTCACACTGAAACACTTATCACAATATTCTGTGAATCTATATTAAAAAAACTTTGTTAAACTTTGTGACATATTTCCATTCTATAGAGGTCAGGTGCGAACGAACACCCCATAATTTTATTATACCATATTTATTCAAACTGAAACATAATTATCAAAGTATACTTACGCAGATAGATATAAAAAGTCTTTATTAAAGTTTGTGCCTATTTCCATTCTATGGAGGCCAGGCGTGAACGCAGACCCCACAATTTTATTATACCATCCCTATTTAAGTTAAAACATACTTATCAAAGTATTCTTATGTACATCTATATCAAAAACACTTGTAAACTTTTTTTTTTAATTTTTTAATTTTTATTTCCATACTTTGTGGACCAGGCGCGAACGCAGACCCCACAATTTTAATGAACTACTGTTCTGCCAGATCAAACATACCCATTCCTGTGTCTCGATAAATCTTCTATCATTATATGTAATCAGTTTTTTAAAATAATCAACCATATAGGAGCCTATTCGTGACCACACACACACACACACACACACACACACACACACACACACACACACACACACACACACATACACACACACACACACACGCGCATTCAGCTTTATATTATAGAATATATAATAAATAAATGTATATATATAATGAATAAATGACAGAAGTCTATATTCCAAATTTCATGATGTTGACCATCTTACAATTTATTCCTTTAATAAAATTGACATTTACTGACATTTACACTTCTTGACAGTATCTGTTTCATAGCACAAAATCATTCGCTTAATTATTATATTAATCAATGAATCTATTTTGACCTTAACTCATCAGAAGAAATATCAATCCACCAAGCAGAAATAAAATGCATTTGTGCATGATTAAAAATGGCATAATGTAAGCAAATAATAAGGTAATTGCAGCTTCTAAGAAACAGAAAATGACATTTATCGAATACTAATTACAATTTTGAAAACGGATAAACAATAAAATGATATATGACAATCGTAAGTTTCATGAATAAAGATTGTGCAAATAAATAGAAACATTTTTTGCACGATTAAAACCTAAGGTACTATTGCACTTTATATACCGGATATGTTTTTTTTTTGGGGGGGGGATTAATTTGGGGTTAGGGTTAGGACTTGCCCCGGCGTCGATAATATTTTATCCAGGCTGGTTAAATTCATTGCCATGTGCTCCATTGTTATGACTAAACAACTTAATTTTTTTTTTCTTCCAATTTATCAAAAGTCGTCTGTTCGTAAAATGCACCAATACTTTTATTTCATCAAACTGTTTCTTTTTTCGTTTTATGTGCAAGCATATATCTGTTTTATTATTCCCCGCTAGAATTAATCAGATATTCTACTGACAATTTTTGTCTGTTTTCGCAATCCATCTTCCAAATCGGACTTTGGATTATATTTTAGTCCCTCTTCACAAACTAAAAAAAATCAAAAGCAAGTTTTTCCTAAATATACATACCAAAGATATCAACAGAAAAAAAGGTATATTTTTTCTTCTTTTTTTTTTTTTTTTTGCAGTGCCATTCATATTCCTTTTGTTTTTGATGACAATATTTTAATGTTCACATGTCGTAAATATTTTCTGCAAGCCCATAGGACAATGCCTGTCAAAAATAGTGTCTACTGCTTGGTTTATTTAGAGAGGTATTTATAACTGGGTTATTAAAAAATATATTATTACCGAAGCTGCCCTAACTACTTCTGATCTTATGCCATGGGGTGTGCCAAGCTTGCCAAATGATCTAGAAGGGATCGCCTATGTATATTATATTTGAACAGATCACGTCATCGTGTTGATGAATTGATACAGCTAACCTACCGCTGCAAGCTCGTGTTTTGTTTGTTTGACTCATTGAAAAACCTTAAATTAAAAACACTCGTCTGACTACAACCACTATCAACAATTTCCCCTATTTTCTGTCTGTGCATAAAATTAAATGCAAATTCCATGACCAAAGTTTCTTTCCTAGAGATGCTCGCCTGTGGAACTCTATACCGCTGGGCTGCTTTTCAGCTGACTACGCAATGGTCTTTTTCAAGTCCAATGTAAACAAGTTCTTGGTGAGGCGTCACTTTAAATAATCGAATTCTACTCAATTTACACAGCTATCTATCATTAAGATGTTATCCAGCTGTCCACCTGACACTCATTAAGACCTATCCTTGAGTGGCCTTCAGGTCTTGATAAATAATGACTCCTTTGTAAAAATTAAAACAAAGGGAAGAAATAACTGTTGGTTGATGGAAGTTACTAGAATTGATGGAAGTGTAGTAGAAATGGGAAAAATAATGAATAACCTTAATTGGTTAGAGGTTAGAGCCCTGTTCGTTAAGTTACTTTGCCACTATCCCATTGCCATCGCCCCTGCTACAAAGAAGGGTTCATCTTAAGGGGTTTGGCTGTTGATAAAGAGGAAATAATATACACACCAAATTTTAGTTAGTTATAAATAGGACTATGACAAGAGAATATTCTTATCATTGTTTTGACTCTCGAGTATATACCCGACACAGTTAATCAATCGAGAACCACATCACTCTGTCTAAAAGTATATAAAATATTAACTGATATCTACTCGAGAGTCAAAATAATAAAAAGATTATTCTCTTATCATAGTTCTAGTTATAAATCAAGAATATACTTCAGTTTATTATATAAAGAGTCGTTGTCTACGTGTATTTGTGTTTGTATGTTCGGATAACAGTAAAAAACTACAATACAAAGACCCACAAAGTTGGAAGATTCTTCGCGAACGTTTCCCTGGATGAACAATATCTAAAATTTAGAAAAGAATATTCATTATCTGGGGTTTCGTCAGAAGAAAGTCAAATTTTTCTAATCATTTCCAATGTACTATATTATATGAAGAAAAGGTAAATGCCTTACATTAATATTATTTACCGCACCTTAAAATAAGAGATGAAAATGGGTTGGGGGAAGTGTAAAAGAGGTGGGGAGGGTGATGTAGAAAAAGAGGGAAAGGAGGAAGAGATAAATATACAAAGACTGATAGAGAGAGGTAAAGAGATAGAAATTTTAATATAAAAACGTTACACATAGTTTTAGCCACTTCTGTTTTTGTTTCTATCGTCCCGGCCAACGCCAGGTGTCCCTGCTGGTAAAATATAAAAAATAAACATGTATAATTTCTCTTTTAATGAAAATCAATTCCATAGATAATTTTGTACATGCATACTTGGTGCGAATTAGCTAAACAAGTTTTCTTAGATCCGGGCCTAATGTGTTAACGTATGTTCAACTTCAGTGTATCTTTCTACCTGAATTGCTTCAGCCTGAACGTTTCTTAAGTAAAATATTTGAGCAAAAATATAAGATGACAATCTTAGTTTCAAAAGTTTTATGTGGGAGTTACAAGCACTGATTTTAAGACTAAATACAGAAACCATAAAATATCTGTCAACCACCTGGAAAATATAGGCTACACCTCATTATCCAAATATATATACAGTCCCTAAAGAGAAACAATCAATTATGTTATATCTGTCTTAATTAAAAATTAGCAATCATTACATTCTCAGAAAGAGGCAGACTGTTAAATCAAAGAGATAAAATATCTTTAATAAATACATTAGAAACCAAATAAATTTATCATAACTTCGTGTAAAGTTTACTCGTTTATATAAGCATGTTAGCAAACTTAACATAATAACGACATTAATAGTTCAGTGCATAATAAATATCATTCTAACTAATATATTAAACGTAATTAATATTAGATAAGTAAATAATTAATTAAGTAAACAGTTACATGAAATAAATATTGTATATAAATAAGGAAATAAGGAATAGATTTATTAAATGCATATAATAAATAATTTAAAATTATAATTTTGTTTATCATATTTCTGATAAATTATTTAAGACATTAAACAAGATAAGAATTAGCAGATTAACATTGTCCATTGCCCGTTGACTGACATCATACAAAATAATAATAAATGACAATAATGATTAGACATTTAATTATTATATTTTCTATTTATTTATTTGA
>NC_136493.1:23338150-23340650 GCF_053919585.1 Euprymna scolopes
GTTGAATAGCAAAGAATTACCTGGTTTGATTACTGACGGTCGAATTTCAATAATTATACATAATTGGTATATGAAGTTTATCAAGCTTATTCAATCTACATACATGGGAGAAAACGAGGCAATTGTGTACTAAAAAAAAGAACACCGTAACATGAACTTAATGGTTGTCCCAAAGCGTTGGGCGATGGTCAGTAGCATTGGAGACACAAACAGAAACATAAGGCTATTGGGGTATACTTTTTTAAATTTCAGATTGATTGGTATCATAAATTTCACATTTCAAGCTGAGGGAATGAACAGAGTTCCTAAATACTGGTGTTTACTGAGTTTTCCTTATAAATTGCATACAACCTTTCATCAGCCATAATTTGATCTGTGGGGTTTCTTAAGAAGCCTTAACCCAACACATAAAAATATCGCTGACGAAAACCAGTGAACAGTTTATAATGAAAACTCAATAATACTCAGTTGTTGAGATTTGGGTCCGTTCCCTCAGCTTGAAACTTAAGTTAGTTAACTTAGTCCATGAGGGATAGCATGCTCTCGTTCAATAAGCTATGACTGGTAGAAGTAATCCTATGTAATTTGACATTCTACGTGTCACCTGCCAGATGAGTTTAACTTTACAACTGAATTTTACAAAATACTCTATCTACTATGCCACAAGTCCTTGCGGATTTTTGCCCAGTCATGGCTGATGTAACAAAACTGTGCTATCCTCAGGTATTAAATAAAAGCTTCTGTTTGAAATTACCTGCAGATTCCCAAGTTTTACAGAAAGATTCCTGAATTTGACAGAAAAATTCTCGAGTTTGACAGAAAGATTCCTGAGTTTGATAGAAAAATTCCCGATTTCACAGAAAGATTCCCAAGTTTGACAGAAAGATTCCCAAGTTTGACAGAAAGATTCGCGAGTTTGACAGAAAGATTCCCAAATTTGACAGAAAGATTCCCGAGTTTGACGGAAAAATTCTCCAGTTTGACAGGAAGATTCCTGAGTTTGACAGAAAGATTCCCAAATTTGACAAAATGATTCCCTAGTTTGAGAGAAAAATTCCCGAGTTTGACAGAAAAATTCCCGAGTTCGATATCTACACCTGAAGAAGGTCGTAGGTTATACCGATCGCAACGTTGTGAAAATAACATTCAAGATGAGAACAGTAGTGTGAAGAATCCAAATAATACGAATTCTTAATCTTCACCTCAAAAAATGCAGAACCGTTTAAGTACCACGTTGATCTGAGGTTATAAACTTGAACTCCATTATAAATAAATTTTTTTTCTTGTTCCATTCGTGTCTACTTCTTTATTGAATACTTGGGTTTCGAGACTTGCAAGAGCTTCTTATAAACGTTTCCGGACATTTTATAGGCTCATTCTGTGAAGTATGAAAAAAAGCAATAAACTTCAAGACGTGTAAAAATACCAACGTCATCTTTAGTGACTTATATTGCTTAATGAACACAGGACAACAGAAAATATCCACAGCAACGAAAGCAAAACTGCAAAAAGACACAACGTAGCAAAAAAGTCAAATTCCCCCCCCCACACACACACACATTTTATATATATATATATATATATATATATATATATATATATATATATATATATATATATATATATATATATATATATATATACATAAAAAGTTATGAAAATTAATCTAGACAGGATTTTCCACGTTTAATCCCTGTAAGGACTCGTCGGGCGTATGAAATGAAACACTTTAGCATATATATTTATTTTCATAACTTGGTATTTAGCTCTACCCACGCATTGAGCACTGTTGAATTAAATACTGAAAATAAATATACAAATATTCTGCGAGTACATGAATATATTTATATATATATATATATATATATCTTCTTCTCTATTCTTTCTTTCTTCTTCTATTCTATATAAATAAAATGAACTCATTTTTTCCCGTTGATTTTGACCTTAATAGGATTAAAAATCAAGATATTTCATGCAAATATAATATGCACAAACGGCAGAACAATATCTGAGGTGTGTTATAGGCTTATTATTTCTCAAATTCCTCGATAATCTTAGATTTCTATACTTTTTCTGCTGAGAAGTCACGGCCAAAATCGGTTAAGATCAATGGAAGTGGTAAAATATTTTCTCTCTTATAAATTCCTCCTCCCCCTGCCACCACTAATCACCGTTTGGGGATCGTTCACAAGGAACAGTTGAGAAGAGAACACCGGTTTGGCTTCGTAGTTCTTTCATGTGAAGTTATTTAAAATCACTAAACTAAGCTGCAGTGCTCTGTGGCGTAGTGGTTAGCATGCTGGACAATTTACATTATATTTTCACGTTCGCGCCGACCTACCGTAGTTTTTTTTTTTTTTTTTTCCTAAACAACTGGAATGGACTTTTCTTGGTGGCCGAACTGTTAACGTTGCAGATGTTTTTTTTTTTTTTCACACTTTATTTTCCTACTTTTACTCATGACTCCGGGTTTGATCCTTCCTACTTACCTACCATAACA
>NC_136493.1:23343150-23355650 GCF_053919585.1 Euprymna scolopes
CCTTGCTAATGAAGCCAGAGATGGTTTCTGTTGCCGGTTTTGAATCTATCGACTGGTGTTAATCGTGACACCCTGCACTGATGTTTCCCGAAAGAATGAAACACTAGTGTGTATATATATATATAAATGTATAAATATATATGTATATATATATATATATATATATATATATATATATATATATATATATTTTAAATAAATATTTTGAGGTGCAACATTTTTAAATACACTTAAAAACAATGGGAGAAAAAATATCTAGCACTTTTTCGACTATCATCTCATGAGGAGAAATCGATAGTTTAATTTAAAATGATATTAACCTTGCCAATTTTCTTACTAAGAACTTGGATGATTGACTGGATTATCTACATGTGAATTGCTGACTATCTTCCCGTTTCATCAGAATCTAAATTCAAACAAATCAGCCGATGACAGAATACGGATTACAAGAGTTCAATTTCAGTTGAAACCGCTGTTTTTTGAATGCCTAAAGTTGAGTAGAAGGCTTTACCGCATCTAGGGATCTCTACAGTGTAGGGGTGGGATTTTGCTGCTTGTCGGGTGTGCCCGGGGGTATTTACGTTGAGAGGGTACTAGTACTTTGAGTTTGTCCAAGTACTTGCAAAACAGGCACAGGAATATTTGTTTAGCTATTTAGTGTCTGTACCTCATGTATCGATGACTCCTTCAGTCTCGAAAGACAAAGGATACCCTCTGGGTAGGGGACAGCTGCACATATAATTGTGGGGCAACGGTTGCACAATCTCCAACCATGACTCTCCTGAATCTACACTGTTTGGGTTCAGTGGCAAGGAGAAGTCCTGGGCGACTGGAAACAATACCGAGATAAACTGAAAGCACATACAGCTACTCAAAGTCCCAAATGGTCACCCATTTAGGAGTTGGAATTTGGCCGACATTGCGGAACCTTTTATGTTAGCGACTCATTTTTTTACCCTATCGAGGAGCAAGAGACTAGTAGCAGATGCACCATCCCAGATATGACAACAATATTTCGTGCATGGCAAATAGTGGCTTTGTAGAGATACAATATACTCTCAGGTATGAGTAACTTTCTAGTATGGTAGAGAGAGCCCACCTTCTTTGCAGCAGCCTTGGCAATTACCTCAATGTATTTGTTCCAATTAATTCTGTTTGTGAATGTTAAGACTAGGAGCTTGTTTCCCTAGTTAATAAATAAAAATCTGGTCCCTCAGAACCTATTCTGAACACATGTCTACAAAATCCATATGTATATCAAAATTTCAAAATAACATTGTTAGATATATGTTTGTATATTTGCGCATGCATAGAAGTTAAAAATAAAATGTTTAGTCGACTTACACCCATCAAGTTCCATTTTTTTCCATTTTGATCTTTTAGAAGCTATTTTCAAACCAAATCAAATATGTTCCACAGGTCCGAATATTTTATATATCAAGTTTCAATTTATAAACTTGTAAACCAAAAATTGGCAAAAGAGTTTGGTAGAGATCGTTCCGCACACAGACAGACAAAGTCACATTCATATATATCTACAGAGTTAATGAAATGTATTGATAATAATTTCATAAAATGAAAAAAGATTAATCTTTTATGGAAGCATATATATAAAAATGTATTTTGGATCTTTAGGCCAAGATCAAAGTGTAGTATCTGTTCTGATGCTACACTTCAATTTATTTTTCTCAGTTAGTGGAGAAGCAATCCTTCACTACTGAGACAATTTTTAATTTTTGTTCCTTTTCTCCACATAAAAAAACGACTTTGGTGTCTAACTCTGCCCTCGTGAGGAGGCAAAGTAAATAATAATAATAATAATAATAATAATAATAATAATAATAATAATAATAATAAATAAAAATTATAAAAAAGGTGGAAAGTACTGGGGAGACTTGTTGTCACTCAGACTTCAGGGAATACCACAGGTTTTAGTCAAAGAAAATCTTTGATGATGGCCTGTGTGAAAACTCCTAATGAGTGAATAATAATAATAATAATAATAATAATAATAATAATAATAATAATAATTATAACAACACCAATAATAATAATGATAATAATAATAACAATAATAAAAATAACAACAATAATTATAATAATAATAATAACAATAATTATAATAATAATAATAATAATAATAATAATAATATTAATAACAACAAGAACAATAATAATAATAATAATAATAATAATAATATTAATAACAACAACAACAATAATAATAATAATAATAATAATAATAATAATAATAATAATAATAATGGACCGACTAGAAAAAAGCGTATGACAGGATCCCCCTAGCATAGATAATAGAATGCCTAAAAATGTATAAAATACCAATGTAATAAAAAATGCAATGAAAACATGGAGACTGGAATTGACAGCTGATGGACAACACATAACAGAAATTAACATACAAAGAGGCATTTTCCAAGGAGACTCACTATCACCATTACTGTTCATCATAACCATGATGCCCTTGAACAGTATTCTGAGAAAGTGCCAAGCCGGATACAAGTTCTCCAATACAGAGGAAAAAATGAACCACCTGATGTACATGGACGATTTGAAACTTTTTGCAAGGACCGAAAAGGAGCTAGAGACACTAATTAACACTACCAGAATCTTCAGCCAAGATATCCAAATTGAACTTGGAATGAAAAAGTGCGCACAACTAGTTATAAGAAAGGGAAAAATTGGAAACGACAGAAGGCATGGAACTACCCAACCAAACAGAAATGAGGGCACTAAGGGAACAAGACGACTATAAATACTTGGGAATTCTGGAAGCGGACACTATCAGAGCAACAGAAATGAAAGAGAAAATTGGAAAGGAATACCTCAGGAGAACAAGAAAACTCCTGGAAACGAAATTATATAGCAGAAACCTAATAAAAGGTATAAATACATGGGCAGTATCACTAGTAAGATACTCTGGACCATTTATAGGGTTGACAAAAGAAGAACTGAGACAACTCGACAAGAAAACCAGGAAACTCACGACTATACATAATGCACTACACCCAAATGACGATATTGACAGACTCTATGTAAAAAGGAAAGACGACGGGAGAGGACTGATCTGTATAGAAGACTGTGAAGGACACGAAAAAAGAACTAGAAAAATACATAATGCAAAATACTGAAAGGATAATTATGGCAGCGAGAGACACTGAAAAAAAGACAACAAAACATAAAACAGAGAGACAAACGACAAAACGAGAAAAGAGAAATGGAAAGAGAAACAACTCCACGGAAGATTCATAAGAATGACAGAAGATGAGAATAAGGAAACACCTGGGCATGGATGCGAAAAGGACATATAAACCGAGAAACTTAATCTCTAAAAACTGCAGCACAAGATAACTCGATAAGAGCCAACCATATCAAAGCAAGAATTGATAAAACACAAGAAAACAGCAAATGCAGACTCTGTGGACAAAGAGACGAAACGATAAACCATATAGTAAGTGAATGCAGCAAACTTGCACAAAAGGAATACAAAAACAGACATGCCGAAGTGGGGAGGGTGGTACACTGGGAATCGTGCAAATGACTGCATTTTGAGCGTACAGACAAATGGTACAAGCATAAACCTGCAACAGCACTCGGAAACGAGAACCACAAAATCCTATGGAACATGGACATACAGACGGACAAACCCATCCAAGCAAGAAGACCAGATGTCATAATAGTTAACAAGAAAGAAAAATCCTGTCAAATCGTAGACTTTGCAGTCCCAGCTGACCACAGGGTGAGTATGAAAGAAAAGGAGAAACGAAGCAAATACACAGAGCTAGCCAGAGAGTTAAAAGGGATTTGGATGATGAAGAAAATCAAAATAGTACCGATAATATTAGGAGCACTAGGAACAATTTTAAAAAACTTCAAAAAAAGAATGTCAGAAATTGGAATCAGAGGAATAACTGCAAAAGTACAACGACTAACGATAATGAAAACGACTGAAATATTAAGGAAAACCCTTGAATGCGGAGAATAATACAAGAAGACAATATAACGAATAAACGTTACAGGGAATGAAGAACACTGAAGCTGCATATCTACAAGTTCTACACCCCCATCATGCATCCCCCCTATTGTTTCATCACCGTTCCCCCTAATAAAAAAGTGATACCAAAGGGCCGAGAAGGGTCAAGAAGGACTGAAAGACCGAGGATCGAGCGCTAACCAGACCTCGGCTGGACAAGCGCAAAGAGAACTGGGACCTTGGGGAGGCTGAGTGCCACTCAAATTCCAGTATAAACCAATGGCCACTACCAGTTAGAAATCAATGGTAAGCGGCTGTTGCGATGATGCAAATTCATTTGCAAATGCTATCGAAGGAAGTGGAGAGAGCTGGACGTCTGGGGAGACTTGTTGTCACTCAGCTTCCAGAGAACACCACAGGTTTCCAATCAGATCGTTTGTTGACTTGTGTGAAAGCTCTATGTGAGCCAATAATAATAATAATAATAATAATAATAATAATATCAATAGAACATTAGAATAGAATAAGTGAACAGAGAAACAGAATCTCTACTGACAGCTGAACAGAACAACACGATTAGAACTAACTAAATAAAAGCTAAAATAGACAAAATACAGAAATAAAGTAAATGTAAACCCTGTAGACGAAGAAACGAAAGGATAAATAACATAATAACTGAATGCGAAAACTCGCCCAAAAAGATTACAAGAACAGACATAGTTGTGTGGGGAATGCAGTACACTGGGAACTGTGCAAACACCTGAACTTCAAACATAAATTGTACACGTACAAACTGGAGATAGTACTAGAAAATGAAAACCACAAAATCCTTTGCGACAGAAAGGTACAAGCAGATAAACCCATCCAAGCAAGGAGACCGGACATCATAATAATTAAATAGAAGGAAAGAAACTGCTAAATTGTAGATCTTTCTGTCCTAGCAGACCACAGGATGAAGATCCAAGGGATAATTGAAAAGAATAAGAAACATGAAGAAAATCAATATGATACCAATAATTATAGGAGCACTAGGAACAGTTCCATAGAACTTGGAAAATAGTTTATGAGAAATCGGAATCAAGGGGAAGACTGTTATTATACAACATTATGTTGAAAACGGCTGAAATTTTCAGGAAACCCCTCCTGATCCACATGATCCACATGATCGGCAAACACTACCTAGCCATATGGAAACTGCAATAGAAATAAAATAAAATAAAAATAGAAGAACACTGCATGGATCAAAGAAAACTCAAACCGCAAAATTGTAAGTTAACTACGACCCCTCCCTCACTGCACAAAAAAATGTACTGTCGGCATTGATTGGCACCACACTGAATAGTCGAGTAGAGTCAAGAAGGATGGAAACCTCCACTGGATGAGTGCAAAGAGGCTTGGAGTCTTGAGGGAGGTTTAATGACACTTCAATTCCAGTGAAGACTAATGATCATTGCCAGTGAGAAGTCAATTTTTTTTTTCATTTTTATGTTTATAAAGGAATCACCACTTATCAAGGCCCAAAGCCACTGGAAGATAAGGGTTATCTGTTCTGGTGTTATATAAGTTAATTTGTCCTTGGTCCATATAAGGGAAGTCATTCTATATTAATTCAATTTGAGTCCCCCTTTTGAGGGAGCTGGGTTTATCCCCACCTTAAAAACGACCTTGAGTCACATATTGCTTGTGTGATTGGTTGGTTGGTTGGTTGTTTTTGTTTTACAGCATATCAACCCTTTTCGGGTTATTTAATGCCGAATCCAAAGATTTTGAAGAAATTTTTTTTTAATAGAATATATTTGTTGTTTTCACGTCGGTTTCTATTTAACCCATAGTTGGGACCCTAACAGGTACTACCACTCTGGGTCAGAGTGGACCTCGGAGCAATGGTAATTAAAGGGTGGCTCCACACTCCCCAAAGCCCACAAGCTGGGGCTTCACCACTGGATATAGTTTAAGGTCATATCCAGGACCCCTATTGAGGGACTTTTACCCTCTGCAGGGGGGCAGTCGGTGTATTCTAATGCCCCACCGACAGGGCCATGCTTGTGTGGAGAAACAATTAAATAGCAATAGAAAAAGTATGCATTTAATATCAATGTTGAACCAGGAAAATAAGTGAACTTTATAGATATATAGGGTGTCCCAATAAAATGCATACACTGTAGGACTGACCTGGATCACCTTTAAAAGCCAAGAATTAGGACGAACATAATACCATTCCCCAAGAAATAATAGTTTACTTAGCCCTTCTCTTTATTTTTCTCATAAACCGGACACAAACAAGGAACTGCTGTCCAGAGTTCCCTATCATCTCTCTCTCCCTTTTTCTCTCTATCTCTCTTTTCTCCTTAACCAATCCCTAGCCAGCATGACAGGCGAGTAGGCAGTACACTCTTAGCCCTGAAACCAACAAAACATATGTTGCCGGTGAACATTATTAACAAGAGGTGTACACACTCCAAAATGTAAAAAGGCAAATAAAGTTCTTTCCTTTTAAAGGTTAACATTTGTATTACTTTTATTATTCCAACAAAAACTTTTAAAGACAAGTGTCAGCCAATGTTACAACACTCTTTAAATTATCTCAACTTGCTACATGAAGATATGTTAAGGAATAAAGAATGGCACTTCCAACAGCATGGAGCACTTCCCCACTATCATCATGACGTAAGAGCATATATTGATAGTCACCTGCAAAATAGATAGTCAGGATGAAGAGGAAGTATCGAGTACTGTCCACGGTCACCGGATTTGACCCCCCCCCTGGATTTTTCTCTTTTGTTTTTTTAAGGTGAGTAGGTGGGGCATGTTAAACACAGGGTTCACACCACAAAACGAGCTACAATGAATGAGTTAAAAGCAACCATTGTAAGAAGATGTGTCAACATACCAATTGAACTGATCAGGAACGTTCTCGATTCAATCAGTGAGCGTTATCAGCTGTTCACGGACCACAGATAGTCAATAATTTTAACACTTTTGATAATTAACTGGCTTCTATATTTGTTCACAGTATTTGGTGTATGAAACTTTTCTTTCTTATAACAAATGTTGGTTTTATAGTCATTTAAAGAGTGTATACATTTTATGTATAGATAAGGGAGATAGTAGGCGGGGTTTCGTTAGCTGCTGCTGCTTTTTCTATCGAAATCGATTAAATAGTTTTTGCGAAACTTTGTACGCTGATAAAATTGGAAGAAATGTAACATAGAAAGAATTATTTATTTTAAAATGTCAAGTCTTGAGACACGCTTTTTTTTGTGTGTCGTTTTTCATAGTTAATAAAGTGTTAAGGTCATATTAGTCTGTGAATCCGTGAATTGCAGGAAATTAGTCATTTCTGATACAAAGGACATACCGCGCTTGGTTGCGTGCTCTGAATAAAAACAATGCAGCGACCTTCACGGAGCTCACCTACACGACAATGAATCATGTCAGCTCATGAAAATTTCTTCCAATTGACATTTTCAGGCATTATCGAAGATCAAGGTCTCATTTTACCCGCTTGACTGAAAATGTAAGATTGAGTTTTAGCATTTCGTCTGATTTTTTATTAAATTATTTTTATTTAGCTTACCATAGAAGAATAATCCACTTTTTTTAAAAAGAAATTTTTATTGGAATATCTTATAAATAAGCCTTTTTTAATTTAAAATTTCCTATATACGAGATTAAAGTTAAATTCATATATATATATATATATATATATATATATATATATATATATATATATAGCATAATCTATATATAGCATAATCTCTCTCTCTATCTATCTATCTATCTATCTATCTATCTATCTATCTATATATATATATATATATATATATATATACTCTCTCTTTCTATATATATATATATATATACATACATATATGTATATGCATACATATAATATACATATATGTATGTATATATATATATATATATATATATATATGGCATACTCTCTCACTCTCTCTCTCTCTTTCTTTCTCTCTCTCTCTCTCTCTCTAGATATATATATATATATATATATATATATATATATATATATATATATATATATATATATATATATATATATATATATAAACACAGCATAATCGCGTCGACACACTGGTTCTCATCATATAACCAAAGTTAAGCAACGTTGACCTTTGTTAGTACCAGATGGGTGACTATTTGGGAATTCTAGGCGCTGTACGTGCTCTCCACTTAAATCGGCATTTGTTTCCAGTCGTCCTGAATATACACTTCACTTACCACTGGTATTTAACAATGTCGACTGAGGAGAGGTATGGTTGGAGATTGCACACCTCCTACAAAAAATATTTCGCGCTCATGCGCCCCTACAGTGGATATCAATAGTCTGCCAAGAATTGGAGCCTTCATATATATATATATATATATATATATATATATATATATATATATATATATATATATATATATATATATACTAGCATTTCAGGCCGGCGTTGCCCGGATTTTTGGATGTGTTTGTTAAGCAAAAAAAAAAAAAAGTGGTAGTAGGAAGGCAGGCTCGAACCCGTACCGCAAAGGAGCGAAAAACTGATGTCTATGCTGTTACGACTACCGCCAACCGGAAGTGACATTTTTTTAAAATTTAGACTAGACAATCCAAAGGAGAGGATGACTTCAAAAAATATCGGCTAAAAAAGTGCCTCCCCCCTGTAGAAAAGTGCCCAGTTTAAGGTGAAGATATTAATGTTTTTAGCCAATTTTTTTATATTTGTCGTCTGAATGGTCGAACTTCAAAACAATACTGACCTTGAGAAAATCCGACGCCTCTGTCGAAAGTGTTGGGCAGACATGCAAACATACATACATACATACGTACATACATACATACATACATTTATATATTGGTAACTAAAGATTTTCGACCCAAAGCGATTAAAAAGCTTGCCATATCTCTGAATACCCTTTATGTAAAATTTTAAATGTTTAGACCAGAAATTGTCTGAGTAATTTGGTAGAGACCGCAGAGGTCAAATTTTTTTATAACTTTGACCCCTTTTATGAACCCTTAACATTTATTGTTTTGGGTTTAAATCATATTAAGTTATAACCATGTCCAAGGAAACTATATCTAAAATTTCAAGTGTTTAGACCCAAAATTGTCGGAGGAGTTCGGTAGAGTTCTCAAAGGTCAAATCGTTGGACTTTGACCCCTTAACAGCGAGATTTCCGGCCGGAAACCAATCACAAAGATTTTCCCAAATCTCAGTACCCTGCATATCAAATTTCGAGTCTGTAGACTTAAAATTGACAGAGTTATTGCGTAGGGAAATGTACACACACAGACACTTTCACTTTTATAGATATACTAGCATAGGCGCCCGGCGTTGCCCGGGTGTTTGTAGGTGTATGCTGAGCAAAAAAAAAACGGTAAATTCTTTAAACTTTGACCCCTATTATGACCCCTTAAAATTTATTGTTTTGGTCTCAAATCAAGTAATTAAGTTAGATTCATGTCTAATGAACTTATATCTAAAATTTCAAGTGTTTAGACCCAAAATTGTCGGAGGAGTTTGGTAGATTTCTCAAAGGGCAAGTCGTTGAACTTTAATCCCTTAACAGACACATTTCTGGCCGAACACCGATCACGTAGATTTTCCCAAATCTCAGTACTCTGTATATCAAATTTCGAGTCTGTAGACTGAAAATTAACAGAGTTATTGCGAAGGAAAATGCACACAGACACACAGACACGCAGACAGACAAACAGATACACAGACACGTTCACTTTTCTAGATAGATAGATAGATAGATAGATAAATAGATAGATAGATAGATAGATAGATGGGCTAATAGATTAAACAAAAATATATACATATACATAAATATATATGGAAACAATTTTTTGTTTAATGTAAAGATTTTACGCAAATATTACGCAAGTATAAATCATGTAGAATATTTGCATGAATATAATTACACGTAATAGTTAACTCTAGATAATCATCCCATAAGAAAACGGAAAAAACTATTAGGGAATTAATTAAAATGAATGTTTAAAAGAATATGCAAATTAGTTAGATGTTTTGCTAGTGAATGCATTTCTACAACCCACATATAAGAAAATTGTATTTCCTTTTTAAATGCAATGGATACTCAGAAATAGAGATTCACCAAGTTGTTTTAAAACGGCTAAAATTTCAGTTAAAATTTCCAGGAATACCTTAAAAGGCAATGGGACAGTCAGTCTGTTTAAGCTGGGGATGGAGCTTCCTACCGGATGCTAAACATTCATCTGCTAACTCAAGTATTCCAACCGAGAGATCATTTTAAGATTCTGGCGGTCTATTTATGTACAATTGCTTGATTCTCTGTGGCACTTGGGTCACCGAGTATATTTGGTAGGTAGTTTTTGAAATTCTTTTTCATGAATCAAGTTGCTTCTATAATAACTGGAATAATAGAAATCTTCCTAAGATTCCAGTTTCTTTTTATGTCATACATAAGACCTTTGATATTTCATTATCTTTTCCCTTTCAGCTCGGTTTAACCCAGCATCACTGGAGACACTGACTTCTACTAAGGTTGCTTCTTTCTCCTTTTTCCCCCATATCACTATGTCAGGTTTTATGGCTCCGTTTCTTAGGTAAACAGCTGTAGGAATTGCTTAGTCATAGTGGATGGTGGATGACTTATCTTTTATTTTTATTTTTGTTATCTTTTAAATTTTCTTTATCAGTTTGTTCAAGCTGAGGATGGAGTATCGTCAAACGATAAATAAATTAATTATCCTCATCTTTCTTAGTTGTTATTTCATGACGTTTCACCAAAACGTAGTGTAACGGCAACAACTATGGAAGGCAGTAAT
Source organism: Euprymna scolopes (assembly GCF_053919585.1). Classification (NCBI taxonomy): domain Eukaryota; kingdom Metazoa; phylum Mollusca; class Cephalopoda; order Sepiida; family Sepiolidae; genus Euprymna; species Euprymna scolopes. The sequence goes on from NC_136493.1 coordinate 23,353,971, forward strand.
TGCTGAGGTTTAAGTTAGGAGATTCGGAGTTCCTATCCCGTAACGGTTATCACCTGACGAAGGCCAGAGGAATAGTTGGCCGAAACGTCGTGAAACAACAACTAATAAAGATGAGAATATTAGTCTGCAATAAATAAATTAATAAATAGGTGCTAGTGCAGAGAGTGATCCGCGCTATTTTTTAAATCGTATTTCGAAGTTTAATTAAAATTTTATGTTTTTTTTTAATTCGATTGTAAGATTGAAGCATAGAATAGGTATATCGATATTAGCCAATATTTTTTCTCATTCTAAGAAACAACGCAGCAACAAAAAGTAAGATAAATAAAGCTATGTGAAAAATATGGTAAATGTTTACTTTAGGGTCCTAAATGGAGGCATGTAGAGTTGTGAATTAGATTTGCATATGAATTTAATGTAAAATGACCCTACATTTTGGCCTTTTTAGAATAGTTAGTCCAGTTTTTTTGTTTTTTTTATCACCACTCCTAAGTCTGAGTCCATGGCTCGGACAGCAGCATATACTTTTCATTCTGTTGACTCTCGAGTGTGTTTCCTTATATGTTTTTGGTGCTAGTGCAGAGAATGATCCGCGCTATTTTTTAAAATCGTATTTCCAAGTTTAATTAAAGTTTTATGATATGTTTTTTTATTCGATTGTAAGATTGAAGTAAAGAATAGGTACAAAACACCATCCCCTCCCCATGTTAAGAATGGCTTTTTAAATAACGTTATTATTTACGTTCGGATAACTCTCTGCACTAGTACCAATAAATAATACTAATCTCAATAATGAATTCCAATTAAATAATATATATTTAAACTAAAACGTTCTAGGATTATGGTGATCAGTTATAAATTAGACATTTCTGTTTCATTATCTTTTGGTAAACAACAACACAGAGATTGGAACTGGGGTATAAAGAGATGAAAGAGAGTGCAGAAAGTCAGAGTTTACGTAAAATTCCGGGTAGTGTCAGTTGCTCTTACATGTGAAATAAATCTTTTTGAAATAAACATATTTTTTTTATACAACTCCTTACAAAATACATTTTGGCATTTCCATATCGTATATTACCAGCTGCTGTAACCATTGCATATGCAAGCAAATGTGTGGCAGACGTAAGGCACCAAACATGACAGAGATATCACGACTTTCATTAGGGCACCTGCGTGCGTGTCAATATTCTTGGAACTTTTACAATGCCTAAGGTTGATCCCATGGGAATGACATCCACAAGAATAAGCAGATAGCTATCGATGCTTCCGTTCAGTCTCGAGAGACAAAGGATACCTCCTGTAAGGGCAACTGCACGTGTGATTGTATAGTAAGGGTTGCGCACCCCCCCACCACCACCACCACTCCTCTCTTGAATCGGCACTGCTTGAGTCCAGTGGCAAGGAGAAGTCTAGGACGACTGAAAACAACGCTGAGATAAGCAGAGAGGCAGTCCCAAATGGTCACTCATCTGGTACTGGCCAGGCTCATCGTTGCTTAACTTTAGTGATCTGACGGGAACCGCTTTGTCAAGCGTGATTATGCCGTATCAGCATATATATTAATTATATCATACCGCGTATATACATATGTATTTTAATGTCTACCTGCGCATGAATTTATGTGTGTGTGTGTGTGTGTGTGTGTGTGTGCGCGAGGACACACACACACACACACACACA
>NC_136493.1:23360650-23378150 GCF_053919585.1 Euprymna scolopes
TATAATCTTAAAAAGATAAGATACAAGTTAGAAAAGCATTTCATCCAAGACATGAAAATTGTTAAACAAAATGTTTTTACTATAGGCTTAAAAAATAAAGGTACAAGATTCAATTTGAAATTTATCTTCAAAGTGCACTTTTATAAGGTATAAAAATTTAATTTAAATTGAATAAAAAAATTACCTTGGATTTATTTTATGTAATGTACATTTTGTTGCAATTCAAAAACATTATCTTTCATCTACCAATTAATGATATAGATATATAATTTTCAATGATTTTTTAAAAAGTGAAACAGAATGCACATTACATAAAATAAACTCAAGGCCTATTTTTTATTCAATTTAAATTAAATTTTAATACCTTACTTTGTAAAATTTATTAAAGTGCACTTCGAAGATAAATTTCAAATTGAATCTTATATATATATATATATATATATATATATATATATATATATATATATATATATACATATACATATATATATGTATATATATAATTTCACCACACCCTTATATACCCTTCCCTCCCTAACAGACGTCTTAAATCAAAATAACTCAATACAATACAACCAATAAATAAAAACCAAAATAATTAATAAGATATAAGAAGCATCTTTAACAAAAAAAAAAAGCGTACCTAGCACTTATACAAACAGAGGTTTGCATCGGCAGTGAGATACCTACTGGAGCGGTAGAGTAACTACATATATATATGTATATATATACATATATATATGTATGTATATATATATATACATATATATATATATATATATATATGTATATATATATATATGTATATATATATGTATATATATATGTATATATATATGTATATATATATGTATATATATATGTATAAACCCCAAGAGGCCTCTTTCATCAACAGACTCATCAGGAGTTAATCGTTGATCATAAAATAAACAAACAAATAAAATAACTCGCAAGAACAGACTTATGGGGTAGACGTGTAAATTTTACCGAGGGAGGGGGGAAACAGGTGGGAACACGAATAAAATAAAATTATATAAAATATATTTACAAGCGGGGCAAGGGGAGAGTTAAAATATATCCCCAAATAAGTCTGATTATCTGACGAACTCCTTCTGTCAACAGAGAGTCGGTCTGCGTATTAGAATAGAGACTGACTCCAAAATCCACGATTGATTTTGAGAGTCAGCCCGATGCAAAATACTAAAACACTCCATTGTATACGCATTGGCACACGCTGGATTTTCATGGAGGTGTTGGCCAATGGCAGATTTCAAGGTGGAAGAAAGGGGGTAAGAGCGACAAGGCTTGCCCAATCTTTTTTTTTTATTGGGACGTATTGGTTAATTCGAGTTTGCAAATTTAAGGAGAGTTGACCTACATAGTCAGCAGCACACTGACAATTAAATTCATAAACTACATTACTTTTTGTGATGTAAGGTAAACCATCTTTAACAGCTTGGGGAAATGCAGACTTTACACCAAAGATCAAACGTAGAGAAAGGGGCGGACAGCAATTTAACACAGATTTAATGATTCGTCTATCCAAACACTGACAGGTCTCCCAATCCAAGGGACTTTTAAGTAAACAGGACACCTGACGGGACCAAAGGACGTTGGAGAATTATATTTTTTAACTTTATTTTTAATAATATAATCAATTAAATTCTCCGGATAACCGTTTGGAATGAAAATATCTTTGACGGTCTTCAATTCACGTTCCAATTTACCAGAAAAACAAATTCTAAGGGCTCTATGCACTAAGGTCTGAATAAGTCCAATTTTTCTGGAAGTAGACACAAATGAACGCCAGTTCATATATAGGCCGGCAAATGTCGGCTTACGGTAGACTGTAGTAAGAAAACAACTCTTACTGCGTTCAACTAAAACGTCCAAGAAAGGCAAGCAGCCATCATTCTCGTTCTCCATAGTAAATAATAACGTTGTATGGAGAGAATTTAGTTTGTTGAAAAATGTTTTAGCCTCATTTTCATAGGCAAAAGCTGCAAAGGTGTCGTTCACGTATTTGAAATATATTGTGGCTTCGATACATCATTAAATAATGCCGACTCGTAAAATCCCACAAAACTGTCAGTTAGTGCAGGAGCAAGGGGACTTCCCATCTGAACCCCTTCAATCTGACTGTATATAACGTTGTCGAAGCTAAATTCTACTGCTTTTGTACAGATCAACATGACTTCAACAAATATGCCGTGGGGAAAGGGGGAGGAGTTTAATTATTATTGTAAAGAGAGTCGGCACAAATATTTATAGTTTCATGTAATGGGACATTTGTAAATAAACTAGATACGTCGAATGAGCATATAAAGTTATTTTCAACACCAGGTTGCAGTTCACGTAAATGTTCAACAAACCTAAACGAATCAGGAATGCAATTTTTAGTGTACAGCGCCTGGACCGGTTCTATAATTGTCAATAGCTATTGGGCTAGAGAGTGTTGGGCAGACCCCGTCATAGACAAGATACGTCTAAGCGGGATACCTTCCTTATGTGTTTTAGGAAGGCCGTAGAGTCTAGGTCTCAGTGAACCAGAAGGCATTATTTTATCATATATCTCTTTAATAAAATAACCTTTCTTATAGAATTATAAAAGGTGCTTCTGGATCTTGACTTGATTTTTAAAAATATTATCGAAGATTTTGACAGGACAATACGACTGAACTTATCAGGATTATTTAAAATAATCAGCATTTTCTGGACATAATCCGCACGTTTCAGGATAACAACGCCAGCATCCTTATCCAGTTTGCAGATATAAATATCTTTATTGGATTTCAATAGCTTGATTGTTTTTAAATGTGTGCTGAACCAAACAAAGTCACTCGAATCAATAGCTGAATAATATTGACGAAAGGCCAGATCTTTCAGGCTGGCTTTTACAGTCGTTACATGTTCAGGGGAAAGAGGATCGTTGGTCTTAAGTTGAGAAAACAAAACCTCAAAAGCTTCAACTGTTTCTTCTTTATCAATACAAGTCGGGGGATAGAAAAATTCAACCCCTAGGACCACACTGCAGTTTCGACTTTTGAAAGAGCAAGATTGGAGTAATCTATATATCTATAAAAGTGTCTGATGAGACTCCGCGGATTAGAATTATCCACTTATTTTGTGCTTCCTTTTTAAAATTAAATATGGTTTTATCGCTTTTTCAAAGTGTTTTTTAACATATTTTATTAACTACTTGTTCTTTTATATATATATATATATATATATATATATATATATATATATATATATATATATATATATATATATTGTAATAATATTTTTAATACCTACAGACACTAGTGGTTCATCCTTTCGGGAATCATCAGTGCAGGGTGGCACGATTACTACCGGTCGGGAGATTCGAACCCGGCTACGAAACCATCTCAACCCCTAGGACCACACTGCAGTTTCGACTTTTGAAAGAGCAAGATTGGAGTAATCTATATATCTATAAAAGTTTGTGTGTGTCTGTCTGTCTGTCTTTGTACATTTCCCTACGGAATAACTCTATCAATTTTAAGTCTACAGACTCGAAATTTGATATACAGAGTAGAAAGATTTGGAAAAATCTTTGTAATTCGTTTTCGGCCAGAAATTTCGCTGTTACGGGGTCAAAGGACAGAACTTTAAGAACTCTACCAAACTCCTCCGACAATTTTGGGTCTAAATGCTTGAAATTGTAGATATAGGTTCCTTGGACATGGCTCTAACTTAATAACTTGATTTGAGCCCAAAACAATAAATGTTAACGGGTTATAATAGGGGTCAAATTAAAAAAATTGACCGCTTTTTTTTTTTTTGCTCAACATACACCTCCAAACACCCGGGCAACGCCGGGCTGAAATGCTAGCTAAAAATATTCTTGCCTTCAGCACCAGAATCACGCCCGAATCAAGCACGAGCAAGCAAGTCAAGTTGTTTTATTTAATTTATGAGAAATTCGTTGTCAAGAGAATGCCTCCCGGTTTGCCAAATGCTTAGAAAACCGAAAGAAATAAAAAAGGTCAAGAAGTTTTTTTTTTTTTTCGCAACAGTGAGACAGATTTTAAATTGATATAAGAATCGAACTGTCTGCGTAATTTATTTATGTCATCTTTGATAAATGCCCGTTCAATCTTGTGTATATATCTATGTATATGCGCGCTAACGTGTGTATAAACGCGTGTCAGTGTAGTGAAATGTATGTATTGCATGTGTAAATGTGTATGAATGTGTGTGGATGTGAAAGCAATAGATGTGTTGTCTACGCGCCAAGCGTGTGGCCTAACTTATCATCAGGAGATTTGACCGTGGATTTAATTTTGGTATGCATTACACTGGGATAACCTTATACAAGCAACTATATACATCCATATATAAATAGGTTTACTATCGTTTATCGATTATTATATGGATCGTTTTCCACAATATTAATTCGATGAGCAAATATATTTCCATTGTGAATGCATGCATGTGTACGGTCGCATTACCTGTAAACATGTGTATATATATATATATATTGTTACGTCACTATCACCGTTTTACAAAGATTATCTATTTCAGTCTGTTGTATTGACATATGTGTATAGAGATGTAATGTCATATAATGAAAGCATAAAATCTTGCTAAATACGTGATATAGAATGAATATTCTTAAAATGTATAGAAACTCAAATACATGCATACACATATTATAATAGGTGTTCAACTACATCTTAATTATTAGTTCTTTTTAATTGTGTATTAGAAATATATACCGCCTTTTCCCTTTATGGATGTTAACTAAAGCATTTATTTATCAACTTTAAGAAAGTTCATTATATATATATATATATATATATATATATATATATATATATATATATATATATATATATATATACATACATATATATATAAAAACTAATTCATTTACTCACATAAAATTAATATACGAAAGTATAGATTTATGCGTAAACTTTAAGTATTTACTTCAAAAGTGCTCAACACGTAGGTAGAGCTAGTTAGTAATTTATAAAATATATATGGCGATTAAGCTACACTGAATATTCGGCGTTTCATCCACTCTACGATTCCTCAGGCATATGCGCATAAGCCTGAGGAATCCTAGAGTTGATGAAACGCCGAATATTCAGTGTAGCTTAATCGCCATATATATTTTATAAATTACTACTATATATATATATATATATATATATATATATATATATATATATACACACACCGTTATTATATATTTTACGCTTCACCGGACTATCCATTCACGTGAAATAACCTTTTTCTTCACCATATTCCCTCTCCTTCACTATTTGTTATCAAGTAAGATCTATGACTCACTTGTAGCTTCATCAAATACTTTTGCAAGCAAAATCCGATTCCGCATTTTACTAAATCCTACCCTCTGATGAGACTCCGCGGATTAAGAATTATCCACTTATTTTGTGTTTCCTTTTTAAAATTAAAAATGTTTTTAACTCTTTTTCAAAGTGTTTTTTAACTACTTGTTCTTATATATATATATATATATATATATATATATATATATATATATATATATATATATATATATAATATTTTTTTAATATCTACACACACTAGTGGTGCATCCTTTCGGGAATTATCAGTGCAGTGTGGCACGATTACTACGGGTCGGGAGATTCGAACCCGGTTACGAAATCATCTCTTACTCTATTAGCAAGGAACTACCCCCAAAGCCAATCTCAACCGCGAGAAATACCGTTGAAATTTTAACATTTATTTTTTTAAATATCATAACATCCGTCCATAGTGATTTAATGATTTTAACATCATGATCTATGCATGCGAACTTAAGCAACCGACTTTCTATTTCAACTTTAAAGTGGGCTGACATAATTATTTCAATAATAATTTTTTTTAATTTGAATTTATTTTAACCAAAAAGATATATATATATATATATATATATATATATATATATATATATATATATATGAAATTGGTATATTTAGGCAACATTTTTCATTCAAGCAAACATTATTAAATGCAACGGAGACACTGCTTTATGATTCTTTTTTTTTAATTTTTCGATTTCCATATAATCTTTTTTGTATCAAAATATAATATATTAATAAAAGTTTCATAGTTGTTGCTGTCACGAGCGCTTTCGATTCGTTGGTTGGGTGTGTTTGTTTTACGGCATATCAACCTTTTTCATGTTATTTAATGCCGAATCTACTTATTTTGAGGAACGATTTTTTAATGGAGTATATATATATATATTTGTTTTAAGTCAGATTATATTTAATCCATAGTTGGGACCCTAACAAGTACTACCACTCCGGGTCAGAGTGGACCTGGGAGCAATGGCAATTAAAGGGTTGCTCCACACTCCCCAAGGCCCGCAAGGTTGGGCCTCACCATTGGATATAGTTTTAGGTCATATCCAGGACCCGCTTTCGATTCGTCCATGAATTATCATCAGGTGTTGAAGTAAAAGTCCGAAGGAGCGAAAATGAGAATTAAAGGTGAACACTAAAATATACAGTAAACGGCGATAAGTTAAAATATATAGAGTCGATGAAAAGCCGATTAAAAATATTTTCACTTTTAAGCAAGTAAAATTTTTTTTTATTTTCGTAATATTGCGTTTTGATTTGGCTTCCAAGCGCAACTGGTGCGTATTCTATTTTGTTCATATTTTGTTCATATATGTGTTTGTGTGTGTGTGAGAGCAGTAACAAGTGAAACAGATAGAATGAAAGTATGAAAGGGAGATAACTGGGGGATTTTATTTAAATCAGACGAGTGCCGTACAGTGTTATCAAATATGTGTATGTTATGTTGTTGGAGGTAAAAAGATAAGACTGAAATTAAGCAAAAAACAAGTGAATTTACTGAAAGTCTGCAAAAATCATGGATTACAACAGAAAAATGCGAGCATGAAAAGTAATATGGTTAAGTTTAAACATGGAAAAGTAAGGGACTAGTTGTTAAAACTGGAAAAGAAAAGGACAAGATATTCTAGTAAAAAATATAATAATTTTATAACTTAAAATATTGCAGCATTAAGAATTTTTTAATTCAATTTATAACATTATATAATCCATTCTCAAGGTTCCGATATTTTCAGTTATAAGAAGAGTACTCTGGCCTGTAAAAAATTCCTGGGCAACCACGTCGGCATTTCCCAGTGGGGGCGCCTCGAGTGATTAGTAATTAACTAAACCCTATTTTCAAAAAAGGAGAATGCAATGCCTGGGAAGGTGTACCTCCTAGAAATGCACAGGATCAAATCCACACGGAACAAACCATCAACGATGGCCTACACTCTGTTGGCTTTGCTGGTAAGGGAACTCTATCTCTGGTTAATAGTAAGAAAAATGTCACAGAGAAGTAGGAAGTGTGCGTTTTTTTGTGTTTTTGTGTTTTTTTTTTTTTTTCGCGGCTTTCACATGGTAAACTGCTTCAGCCGTTTTCGGTTTGTTTAGTAAATTGCAATTTTGTTTGAATAATGATGATGATGATGATGATGAGGAGGAGGAGGAGGAGGAGGAGGAGGAGAGGCAAGTGGGGGGGGCCTCGCCTGGGACTTGTTGCTGATGAAGGAATTATAGAAATGAAGATCTTTTTCTTGTTGTATAGAACCAACTGAAGCAGTTTCGGCAATTTTCGGAAACACACGGGCCGATATGGATTCTAAAAGCACCCGTTACGCTATTGCATGTTTTTTTGTTGTTTATTTCAATACATAATCGTTTGCTTGTAAATAAAGGAAATAATAATGCGTAAGTCACAGAGATGCGAGATACACAGACACACGAGAAGTGTTAAGCTTGTTTCATTATCATAAGAATTACAATATTTGATAACTTGTATTGCAAAAAATCATAGGGTTTTTATTGTCAATGCTTTCTTTCTTTGGTATTTATTTTTTATTTTTATTGAAATTTTCTTTCTTTTTTATTATTTGTTTTTCTATTTTTATTTAAATTTTCTTTCTTTTTTCTTATTTTTTTCTATTTTTATTTAAATTTTCTTTCTTTCTTCTTATTTTTTTCTATTTTTATTTAAATTTTCTTTCTCTTTTATTATTTGTTTTTCTATTTTTATTTAAATTTTCTTTCTTTTTTCTTATTTTTTTCTATTTTTATTTAAATTTTCTTTCTTTCTTCTTATTTTTTTCTATTTTTATTTAAATTTTCTTTCTCTTTTATTATTTGTTTTTCTATTTTTATTTAAATTTTCTTTCTTTTTTCTTATTTTTTTCTATTTTTATTTAAATTTTCTTTCTTTCTTCTTATTTTTTTTCTATTTTTATTTAAATTTTCTTTCTTTTTTATTATTTGTTTTTCTATTTTTATTTAAATTTTCTTTATTTATTCTTATTTTTTTTCTATTTTTATTTAAATTTTCTTTCTTTCTTCTTATTTTTTTTCTATTTTTATTTAAATTTTCTTTCTTTTTTATTATTTGTTTTTCTATTTTTATTTAAATTTTCTTTCTTTTTTCTTATTTTTTTCTATTTTTATTTAAATTTTCCTTCTTTCTTCTTATTTTTTTTCTATTTTTATTTAAATTTTCTTTATTTATTCTTATTTTTTTTCTATATTTATTTAAATTTTCCTTCTTTCTTCTTATTTTTTTTCTATTTTTATTTAAATTTTCTTTATTTATTCTTATTAGTTTTTTCTATTTTTATTTAAATTTTCCTTCTTTCTTCTTATTTTTTTTTCTATTTTTATTTAAATTTTCTTTCTTCTTATTTTTTTTCTATTTTTATATAAATTTTCTTTATTTATTATCATTAGTTTTTTCTATTTTTATTTAAATTTTCTTTCTTTTTTTCTTATTTTTTTTCTATTTTTATTGAAATTTTCTTTATTTATTCTTATTAGTTTCTTCTATTTTTATTCAAATTTTCTTTATTTATTATCATTAGTTTTTTCTATTTTTATTTAAATTTTCTTTATTTCTTCTTATTTTTTTCTATTTTTATTTAAATTTTCTTTATTTATTATCATTAGTTTTTTCTATTTTTATTTAAATTTTCTTTCTTTTTTTCTTATTTTTGTTCTATTTTTATTTTAATTTTCTTTATTCATTATTATTAGGTTTTTCTATTTTTATTTAAATTTTCTTAATTTATTATTATTATTTTTTCTATTTTTATTTAAATTTTCTTTCTTTCTTCTTATTTTTTTTCTATTTTCATTTAAATTTTCTTTATTTATTATTATTATTTTTTTCTATTTTTATTTAAATTTTCTTTCTTTCTTCTTATTTTTTTTCTATTTTCATTTAAATTTTCTTTATTTATTCTTATTTTTTTTTCTATTTTTATTTAAATTTTCTTTATTCATTATTATTAGTTTTTTCTATTTTTATTTAAATTTTGTTAATTTATTCTTATTTTTTTCTATTTTTATTTAAATTTTCTTTATTCATTATTATTAGTTTTTTCTATTTTTATTTAAATTTTCTTTATTTATTCTTATTTTTTTTCTATTTTTATTTTAATTTTCTTTATTCATTATTATTAGTTTTTTCTATTTTTATTTAAATTTTCTTTATTTCTTCTTATTTTTTTCTATTTTTATTTAAATTTTCTTTACTCATTATTATTAGTTTTTTCTATTTTTATTTACATTTTCTTTCTTTCTTCTTATTTTTTTTCTATTTTTATTTAAATTTTCTTTATTTATTCTTATTTTTTATTCTATTTTTATTTAAATTTTCTTAATTTATTATTATTATTTTTTTCTAGTTTTATTTAAATTTTCTTTATTTATTCTTATTTTTTTTCTATTTTCATTTAAATTTTCTTAATTTATTATTCTTATTTTTTTCTATTTTTATTTAAATTTTCTTTATTTATTCTTATTTTTTTTCTATTTTCATTTAAATTTTCTTTCTTTCTTCGTATTTTTTTTCTATTTTTATTTAAATTTTCTTTATTTATTCTTATTTTTTTTCTATTTTTATTTAAATTTTCTTTATTTATTATTATTTTTTTCTATTTTTATTTAAATTTTCTTAATTTATTATTATTATTTTTTTCTATTTTTATTTAAATTTTCTTTCTTTCTTCTTATTTTTTTCTATTTTCATTTAAATTTTCTTCTTATTTTTTTTCTATTTTTATTTAAATTTTCTTTATTTATTCTTATTTTTTTTCTATTTTTATGTAAATTTTCTTTATTTATTATTATTAGTTTTTTCTATTTTTATTAAAATTTTCTTAATTTATTCTTATTTTTTTCTATTTTTATTTAAATTTTCTTTATTCATTATTATTAGTTTTTTCTATTTTTATTTAAATTTTCTTTCTTTTTTTTCTTATTTTTTTTCTATTTTTATTGAAATTTTCTTTATTTATTCTTATTAGTTTTTTCTATTTTTATTTAAATTTTCTTTCTTTCTTCTTATTTTTTTTCTATTTTCATTTAAATTTTCTTTATTTATTCTTATTTGTTTTTCTATTTTTATTTAAATTTTCTTTATTCATTATTATTAGTTTTTTCTATTTTTATTTAAATTTTCTTAATTTATTCTTATTTTTTTCTATTTTTATTTTAATTTTCTTTATTCATTATTATTAGTTTTTTCTATTTTTATTTAAATTTTCTTTATTTATTCTTATTTTTTTTCTATTTTTATTTTAATTTTCTTTATTCATTATTATTGGTTTTTTCTATTTTTATTTAAATTTTTTTCTTTTTTCTTATTTTTTTCTATTTTTATTTAAATTTTCTTTCTTTCTTCTTATTTTTTTTCTATTTTTATTTAAATTTTCTTTCTATTTTATTATTTGTTTTTCTATTTTTATTTAAATTTTCTTTCTTTTTTCTTATTTTTTTCTATTTTTATTTAAATTTTCTTTCTTTCTTCTTATTTTTTTTCTATTTTTATTTTAATTTTCTTTATTTATTCTTATTTTTTTCTATTTTTATTTAAATTTTCTGTATTTATTCTTATTTTTTTTCTATTTTTATTCAAATTTTCTTAATTTATTATTATTATTTTTTTCTATTTTTATTTAAATTTTCTTTATTTATTCTTATTTTTTTTCTATTTTCATTTAAATTTTCTTTCTTTCTTCGTATTTTTTTTCTATTTTTATTTAAATTTTCTTTATTTATTCTTATTTTCTTTCTATTTTTATTTAAATTTTCTTTATTTATTATTAGTTTTTTCTATTTTTATTTAAATTTTCTTAATTTATTATTATTATTTTTTTCTGTTTTTATTTAAATTTTCTTTCTTTCTTCTTATTTTTTTCTATTTTCATTTAAATTTTCTTTCTTCCTTCTTATTTTTTTTCTATTTTCATTTAAATTTTCTTTATTTATTCTTATTTTTTTTCTATTTTTATTTAAATTTTCTTTATTCATTATTATTAGTTTTTTCTATTTTTATTTAAATTTTCTTAATTTATTCTTATTTTTTTCTATTTTTATTTTAATTTTCTTTATTCATTATTATTAGTTTTTTCTATTTTTATTTAAATTTTCTTTCTTTTTTTTCTTATTTTTTTTCTATTTTTATTGAAATTTTATTTATTTATTCTTATTATTTTTTTCTATTTTTATTTAAATTTTCTTTCTTTTTTTTCTTCTTTTTTTTCTATTTTTATTTAACTTTTCTTAATTTATTATTATTATTTTTTTCTATTTTTATTTAAATTTTCTTTCTTTCTTCTTATTTGTTTCTATTTTCATTTAAATTTTCTTTCTTTCTTCTTATTTTTTTTCTATTTTCATTTAAATTTTCTTTATTTATTCTTATTTTTTTTTCTATTTTTATTTTAATTGTCTTTATTAATTATTATTATTTTTTTCTATTTTTATTTAAATTTTCTTAATTTATTCTTATTTTTTTCTATTTTTATTTAAATTTTCTGTATTCATTATTATTAGTTTTTTCTATTTTTATTTAAATTTTCTTAATTTATTCTTATTTTTTTCTATTTTTATTTAAATTTGCTTTATTCATTATTATTAGTTTTTTCTATTTTTATTTAAATTTTGTTAATTTATTCTTATTTTTTTCTATTTTTATTTTAATTTTCTTTATTCATTATTATTGGTTTTTTCTATTTTTATTAAAATTTTCTTTATTTCTTCTTATTTTTTTCTATTTTCATTTAAATTTTCTTTATTCATTATTATTATTTTTTTCTATTTTTATTTAAATTTTCTTTCTTTCTTCTTATTTTTTTTCTATTTTTATTTAAATTTTCTTTATTTATTCTTATTTTTTATTCTATTTTTATTTAAATTTTCTTTATTTATTCTTATCTATTTTTCTATTGTTATTTAAATTTTCTTAATTTATTATTATTATTTTTTTCTATTTTTATTTAAATTTTCTTTATTTATTCTTATTTTTTTTTCTATTTTTATTTAAATTTTCTTATTTTATTATTATTATTTTTTTCTATTTTTATTTAAATTTTCTTTATTTATTCTTATTTTTTTTCTATTTTCATTTAAATTTTCTTTCTTTCTTCTTATTTTTTTTCTATTTTTATTTAAATTTTCTTTATTTATTCTTATTTTTTTTCTATTTTTATTTAAATTTTCTTTATTTATTCTTATTTTTTTTCTATTTTTATTTAAATTTTCTTAATTTATTATTATTATTTTTTTCTATTTTTATTTAAATTTTCTTTCTTTCTTCTTATTTGTTTTCTATTTTCATTTAAATTTTCTTTCTTTCTTCTTATTTTTTTTCTATTTTCATTTAAATTTTCTTTATTTATTCTTTTTTTTTCTATTTTTATTTAAATTTTCTTTATTCATTATTATTAGTTTTTTCTATTTTTATTTAAATTTTCTTTCTTTTTTTTCTTATTTTTTTTCTATTTTTATTGAAATTTTCTTTATTCATTATTATAATTTTTTTTCTATTTTTATTTAAATTCTCTTTCTTTATATGTAGTTGTTGTGGTTTCGGCGTCCGTTATGAATTTTACTTGTGGTGTCTTCGAGAAAACGTCTTTTTTTATTATCAAATTTACACCAACCTGATTTTGCTTGTGGATTTCGCGCGCAACTATTTTTCGAATTACCGTCGATTGCTATTTTGGATTCGAATTCCTCTGTCGCCAGTTTGTTGTAGTTAAAACGTTGAAAGAAAAACGAGAACACTTGGAAACAGTGAGATGAAATATCTATTAACAGAACATAACTGAAACGTATATTGGTTAAGTGGGACTCCGTTCAACTGGAAGAACAAAGAACGGTTACGACCCACCACTCTCTCTGAGTCTCATGTCCAGACTGCTCAATAGCAGAAACTGGTTAATGAAAGTGACGGCAGGTTGCCACCCCAACAGTAACGTTTTCTAATGTTATTTATTCATTATTATTTTTCTATGTGTAATAGAGCACGTATGGGCGCTTGTGAGGAAATCAGCAGCTGCAGCCAAAGGATAGCTGACTAGAGAAAATATTAGCAGCAGCAGCCGTTAAAGCACGTATGCGAATAAGTAAGTGTGCGCGAGCTTGCGTCCAAATCAAAAAAAGAGAAAAAATAATCCACGTGGTCGAAACCAAATAAGTTGCGCGCCGTGCAAGATGGGTGTGTGAGTCGAGGATAAGAAAGTGCTGGATGGGACTGTGTAAAGTGGCGAGGAGACAGAGACTTTTAAAAAACACGTGTGTGCGAAAAGACTTTTGAAATAAAATGAAATGCGTTGTTTTGGAAGAACCACGAATAAATGCGCTTCATTTGCAATCTTTTAACAAAATGCCGAGTCGGATTTTTATTTTTTGACTTTGTTTCTTCGACGTTACATATGTAATCACTATTATTGATTTGTTGATTTTTAATGTTGCTTTTTTATTTCTCTTTCAGGTAAGTTCACTTATATGGAAATGATACATTTAAGCGGTGAGTTTTTTTTTTGTTTGTTTCTTTTTTGTTTATTTTAATTATGATTTTATATTTATAACTTGTGTATCCGCCTATAGCAAAAATGTTTGGACTATTTGAAGAGAACTGTTAAAAATAAGACAATATTAGAAGGATAAAACGTATATATATATGTATATATATATATATATATATATATATAGATATATATATATATATATATATATATATATATATATATATATATATATATATATATATATATATATATATATAGCGTGTCAGGAGGCGATGAAAAAAATCCAATAAAGTACTCGATCGTGGATGTGAGAACTGAAGATACAATATTTATTACGACACTATATATACATATTTCAAAGTCGTACCATTGGTTTCATTACGCCGAATCAACCATACATACATATATATATATGTGTGTGTGTGTGTGTGTGTGTGTGTGTCTCTCTCTCTCTCTCTCTCTCTCTCTCTCTCTCTCTCTCTCTCTCTTTTTCTATGTCGTGGCTCGATTCCAATATTTTTCCCGTATTCCATACAATTATGGATTTTATTCCAAATTCCGGATTCCAATACAATGACCAATTCTGATTCTGATTCCTTTTAAATGACTAAATATAGGGTTGATTTTTTAGGAGTTGTGGGCAAAACCCATGTAATATGGGCATATATTTTCTTATCTATCTATCTATCGAAATATATATATTATCTCTCTTTCTCTCTCTCTCTCTCTCTCCCTCTCTCTCTCCACACACACACACACACATACACACACACACACACACACACACACACATATATATATATATATATATATATATATATATATATTAAGAATTACGTATATAGATGAATACTTTTGGAAGGCTGAAGAACAGCGCATATTTTCTTTTTTATATATATAAACAGATGTATTGTTATAACTCAGATATATTTCGATGCTGTACATCCTTTTCGATGAAAAGTGTGTGTTTTTTTTATTTTTATTCTTTTTTCTGTTCCGCATGGTGTAATCCGTAAGCGAGAGTATTATTCTCTGGGTCTTGATAACGGTATGATTTTCCAAAAACAGTAATCAGCAAGTATCGCGTTAGCCGCGCAAAGTGAATTAATGAAATAGTATCTGCATTTGAAGCGTTGCACATTAATTGAAATTAAAAATTACGTATCCATACAACAATAGGATATTAATTTGGTGTGTCACGCTTACATTCGAGTGACTGTCGTTTAATTGTTATGGACATACATTTCTTGTAATAAATAACTTTACCAAGAATTCTTCATAAGTTTTGGTTTCGGTTTCGATTATAGCTGAAAGAACTCAAGTTATATATATATATATATACATATATTTTTTCCATAAGTTCTGGTTTCGGTTTTGATTCAAGCTGATGCACCCAGGTCATGTGGATATATTTTTTAATATTTGAAATCGTAACTTTATAATATATAAAAAAATCGCTAGAACATTAACTCTATAATATGTAGGAAATCTGCAAAAATTCAGATATATTTATTTTACGAATAGACTACTAGCTAGCTTAGATAAATATTTTTGCAGTTTTAACAAAAAAGCTATAATAGTACCAGAGTGTCTCCATTTACGCTGAGCATCTACAGAATGCCAACTTCAATATATTACATATAAATTAGACCCCTGTGGAATTTCCACAGGTCCCGCTAGTATAAATGAGTATGTTTGGAAGGCTAAAAAATATATTTCCTTTTATTTATTTATTTAAAATTTTTTTTTTTTTTTTTTTTTGAGATATACATCCTTGTCAATGAAAAGTCTGTTTCTTTCTTTTTCCTGGTCCGCATGGTGTAATTCTGTGAGCGAAAGTATTACTCACAGCAGCTGGAACATAAGTTGCTCAGAAATCTAAAAGAAAATATAAAAGAAATATAAAAGCCAAGTACGTCCAAGGATGGAATACTGTTGCCATATCTGGGCAGGAGCTGCTAAAAACAGCCTATCCTGCCTTGACAGAGTACAAAATAGACTTCGTAGCTTAGTGGGAGATGCCCTTTTCTCTACCCTGCAACCTCTCTCCCACAGAAGAGACGTTGCGAGCCTGTCCTTGTTTTATCGTTATTTCCATGGCAGATGCTCGTCTGAACTCCAATCTCTGGTCCCCCCTCGCCAATCTTTCACGAAAAACACCCGTCTAGCTGAATCCACTGTGAAAAATTTCCCCCACTCTATATCTGTGCCTAAATCAAAACGCAGATTCCATGAACAAAGCTTCTTTCTTAGAACTGCACGCCTGTGGAACTCTGTTCCGTCTGCCTGCTTCCCTCCGGACTACAACTTGGATGTCTTCAAGTCCAATGTTAACAAATTCCTAATGAACCGCCCCCTTAAGTAAACACTTCATCAAATCTCCACACTAACGTAATGTACTTGCAATAACCCTTATCCCTGAGTGGCTTCCGGGCCTTGATAAGTGGTGATCACTGTGTAAAAAAAAAAAAAAAAATCCCCAGAGATGATTTGTTTATAGTGGTGAAGGCTTTGTGTAGAACCAACCACATTTTTGATTCAACTGCTAACCTTTGTCGGTGCAGATGACTGCCACAGGACAGAGTATATAGTAGACCGCAGGTTTTTACATCAGATTTTCTTTCTTCTAGATGCATATCTTAATGAAGACTGAAGGTGCATCTCTTCCAGTGAATTAATGCGCTACCAACTTGGAAATGTTTACGACTCAGCACGGTACATACAGCGCCTAGCCTTCTCAAATGGTCACCCATCTGGTACTAGCTAAGCCCAATGTTGCTTAAGTTCAGTGATCTGGCGAGAACTGGTGACTGTGCCGTATATATATATATATATATATATATATATATATATATATATATATATATATATATATATATATATATTAAAATAAGGGAGTAGTCACCAACAATGTGTATTTTTTAACATTATTTTATTATTCCGTGTCTTGGTTTTTCATTGAGAATTATGTTTGGATCATTGTAATAATGTTTTTAAGTCATTGAAATCGTTTACGCGCGTTTCAGACGGTCTGTGATGCGTCCTCGTCAGAAATTATTCTGTGTGTGTGTTTTCAAATATAGTTTGTTTTATTATTTAAACCTGCGTAAACCTGGACTTTTTATCAATTTTAAAAAAAAAATTAATCGCATACCTTTTTATCAGCTTTTGACGACAAATATCGAAACATTGGCTAAAAACATTAATTTCTTCGTCCTCAAGCGGGCACTTTTCTATAGGGAGGGGTCGCTTTTTTCGACGATATTTTCGGAAGTCATCCCCTCATTTCGATTGACTAGCATTAATTTAAACATTCCGGTTTGGAGATGGGCGCAACAGAAAAGACGTAACGTTTTTTTTTTTTCACGTTCTTTTCCTCCTTCTCGGTACGAGTTCGAGCCTGCCTACCTACTACAACTTTTTTCTTTTTCTTGCTTAGCACACATCTCTTAACACCCGGGCAACGCCAGGTATCCAGGCTAGTCTTAATATAAATAGCGGTTGACATTTAGCAGCATGATAATTATAAGATCTCCTGATTCCATGGCCTGTCTGAAATGTCTTCGGTGATTTTTGTAGAAATCGTAATTGACATTTCTTTAAGTCTTGAGTGGGGAATGAAGAATTTGGTTCCACAGA
>NC_136493.1:23383150-23385650 GCF_053919585.1 Euprymna scolopes
TGCCGAGCGGCCTGCTAGTGCATATATATATATATATATATATATATATATATATATATATATATATATATATATATATATATATATATTAGCATTTCAGCTTGGCGTTTCTCGGATGTTTGGAGGTGTATGTTGAGAAAAAAAAGCGGTCAATTTTTTTAACTTTGACCCCTATTATTACCCTTTAACATTTATTGTTTTGGGCTCAAATCAAGTTATTAAGTTAGATCCATGTCCAAGGAACATATATCTAAAATTTCAAGTGTTTAGACCAAAAGTTGTCGGAGGAGTTTTCAAAGGTCGAATCGATGAACTTTGACCCCTTAACAGCGAAATTTCTGGCCGAAAACCGATCACAAAGATTTTTCCAAATCTCATTACTCTGTATATCAAATTTCGAGTCTGTAGACCTAAAATTGACAGAGTTATTGCGTAGCGGTAATATAAAATAGCAGATATGTAGTTTGAAAAAGAGTTCGATTGTTTAGAGATGATGTTGTAAAAAGGAATTTTGATTGTTGAATTCTTTTTTATGAAAACTGAATTAACATAAGGTTATCTAGAAGCGAACAAAAGAAAATGAAAAACATATTGAAAAATAGGTTAGGTCGAAAATAGGTTAGAGAATTTTTGTTTGCAGACATGTGTGAACAGTGCACGTGAGTTCAGGGCCACGTGAGTCGAGCACATGTGCATGACATCGTGGGGGAATTAATTCTCAATATGGGGCTAGTTTCAGACAGAGTCCAGGGAGAGAATTGAACAGACGGGAGACAGAACTAACATTGTTCAGAAGGAGTCCCCTTTGGAAGCGAAGGGTTAGAAGTTGTAATCATGTAGTGGCTTTGAATTTCTGGATGTCTTCATTGACCCGTCGAATTAATAAAAGAAACATCATATTTTGTAACTGCCGTTTTCGTTGTCGTCTTTCTACCAAGTGAAATTGTATTTGTGCCCACTCGTCCTTATTAATGAACATATGTGTCTCTTCATCTAAAGAATGTGTCTCCCTCTCTATCAAGAAGTAATGGCTGCCCCCCTGTTATAAAAGATTTGATCACTCATCCCTCTCCTCATATATGTGTTAAGAAGAAATATGTTATAAGAACCACAACCCTAACCCTAACCCTAACCACAGACTGTAAACTGCATAAATGCCTCCTCTCTTCCATCTATCTCTCCTCATCCAATTGTCCCCGTCTCTCTTTAAAATGTACCCAATCTATTTCTCTCTCCTAAAAAGACCACACCCCTATGCAATAACCGGCTTCAAATTTGTGCTCGTAAAAATGGCCATCATATTTCAGACAATTTTTCGCTTCTAAATATTCCATAATAGCATAGCCTAGTAAATGTTTTTATGTACATTATAATTTTTTTTGTTGAAACATTCGCAGAGTTTTGTTTTTCCTTAAAAACATCCGTTTCCTGTGACTCACAATATATATATATTATCCGGAACATTTATTAAATTATTTTTTTGAGCTCTAGTAATGCATACACTATTGATCTAATACCACAATACTTGTACGAGTTTATATCGCTATAAAATATCTACATTGAAATGTGCGACAAAAACTGAATATTTGAAAATTAATTTAGATCTGACATGTTGCTTTCGCATAATTTAGTATCAGCGGAAATGCAATGTTTCTTCAGCGAAACATGCCAAATTTAAATTAATTTTCCAGTATACTCTTATATTTTTTGTCAACCATTTAAATTAAATTTTATTCGAAATTTGCCTAACAGATATACTGATATATATATATTTATCTGTGTCTATATATATTTATCTGTGTCTATATATACACATATATATGCATATGTATATATATATATGTGTATATATATGTACATATGTGTATATATATGTATATATGTATATATACGTATACATATGTACACACATGCGCACACATACATATATATATTCTTGGCAATCATATATACACAGACAGACACCCTTACAAACACACACACACACACACATATATATATATATATATATATTCTTGGAATATATCTGTACATACTTGTACACACAGACAGACAAACAAAAACACACATACGCGCGCACACATACACGCACACAAATATATATATATATATATATATATATATATATATATATATATATATATATATATATAGCGTGTGTGTATGTGTGTGTGTGTTAAAATGATTATTTCCACACAGAAATTAAAATTGCCCGATGCAAGAAATGATGGACATTTCTACGAATCCATCATATTTGGAAATGAATTCCCATTAAAATAAATAAAAGCAGAAAAGTTTGTTTTTCAATAGAACTAATTTCTTTTACGTGCTTTCTCGTTGTTTCCTCGGTGTAAGGAATGAACAGGACAACGTTATTAACCTTTTGTATAGCCTTCATTTATCATCGTCACTTTTCCCCTCTGGAATAGATCGTCATCTCATAAAATTTGTGTCAAACATTCATTTTCTAATAAATAAATAATAAAATTTTAATAATAAA
>NC_136493.1:23390650-23405650 GCF_053919585.1 Euprymna scolopes
AGCTGCACAATAGATCATTTTCTTGAACTAATTATACAACGGACAGTATAAGAGGCAGCAATCGATGCGATTCCTAACATAGGAACAATTATGTTTCTTCAAGATTATTATGAAAACTTTAAGGATTCGGCATCGTTTAAGAAAGATATTTAGAAATCATTCATTTTCTTCGTAGAGTCAGCGGCTGAAGATGCGGCAATTCGATTGGCGCATTAAGAGATTCAATTGCTATTTCAAACTTAAGCCTGTTAGACCAATGAAAATGTTATTTCGAAATTAAGAATAATAGACTAACGCAAGTGTTATTTCAATTTTAAGCTTGATCAACCAATGAAAATGTTCGCTCAATGAAAATGTTATTTTAAACTTAAGCATGATAGACCAATAAAAATGTGTATTATTATTCATCGGACTATTGTTCTCATATTGAGTGTGATCTTCACAACGTTTCGGTTAATATAACCTCCGACCTTCTTCAGGTGTATCTTGTCGAACTCGGGAATTTGGACGGAATTTCGAGCAGAACCCTTTATTTACTTCACGGGGATAGCATGCTCATGTTCCGCCATGACTGGATAGAGGTCCTAAGTAATTCGCAAATGTAGATTTCAGTTGCCCACACTGAGGATTGAACCTTCAAGCTTCAGGAGAATATCACTTTTACAATTGATTTTTTCCCAGTACTCTAACCACTGTGCCACGGGTCCTTACGGACAATTCTAGTATGAATTTTAGGAGCCTTAAAACCTATTTTTATTTCTAGTTGTAAATATCACTATTTATTACTAATTATTACTATATATTAATGTATATCTAACTCTATACTTATTACTTGTATATATTAATCTTTTTATTTATTACTTGTATATATTAATGGTTTTACTTATTACTTGTATATTTTATCTATTGTTTAGAATTACTGATTCCCATGTCGTATTGAATTCTATACTAGGTCTGCTTAGCAGTTGGTTATTCCCCAGCATATGTGCTGCTTCTTTCAATGGTCTTACTCTCTACCGTTCTTCTCTGTCTATAATTTTTACTTCCTTCCATAATGGTAGATGGTTTCCCTTTTCTTTCCAGATATGGTCACCTATACCTGACTTTTCAGTTTCTCCACGTACTACGGCATTTCGATGTTCTTCTAACCGTACTTTCAACGGATGACACGTTTCACCTTTGTATAGTTTTCCACATTTACATGGGATTTCATACACACAGTTCTTCGTCATGATTTTTTCTGTAGGGGGCTTGACTCTCATTAGCTGTTTCCGGAGAGTTGAATCACTCCTGAATACTATCCTGATGTCATATGGATTACATATTCGTTGAGGTTTTTCAGACAAGCCCTTCATATATGATATACAAACTGTGATGAGTTTCTGAGTGGTGTCCTTTTGTGTTTGGTCCAGATTTCTTGGAGCTGATATCTTGATTTCTGGATAGTTGTTTCGGTGAAGAGTTTCTCTTAAACTTGCCATCTCCTCTTGATATGCACTGATATTACTGCATATTGCTTTTGCTTGGTGTTGTAGGCAACGGACGATTCCTTTCTTTACATTATATGGATGGTGGGGGTTGTAGTTTAAATACTGTCCAGTGAAAGTTGGCTTTCGGTATACAGATGACATAAACCCCTGACCTGTGCGAGTTATCAGCACATCTAGGAACGATAATTTATTGTTATTTTCTTTTTTCCATTGTGAAGTGTATAGTTGGACGGATCGAGTTCACATGGTCTAGTAACGTTTGAACATTTTCCTGATGGGCCAGTTACCGGGTCCTGATGGAGCCAATTACCGGGTCCTGATGGAGCGAATTACCGGGTCCTGGTGGAGCGAATAACCGGGTCCTGATGGAGCGAATTACCGGGTCCTGATGGAGCCAATTATCGGGTCCTGATGGAGCCAATTACCGGGTCCTGATAGGGCCAATTACCGGGTCCTGATGGAGCCAATTACTAGGTCCTGATGGAGCCAATTACCGGGTCCTGATGGAGCCAATTACCGGGTCCTGATGGGGCCAATTACCGGGTCCTGATGGAGCCAGTTACCGGGTCCTGATGGAGCCAATTACCAGGTCCTGACGGGGCCAATTACCGGGTCCTGATGGGGCCAGTTTCCGGGTCCTGATGGAGCCAATTACCGGGTCCTGATGGGGCCAGTTACCGGGTCCTGATGGGGCCAGTTACCGGGTACTGATGGGGCCAGTTACCGGGTCCTGATGGGGCCAATTACCGGGTACTGATGGGGCCAATTACCAGGTCCTGATGGGGCCAATTACCGGGTACTGATGGGGCAAGTTACCGGGTCATGCTATGCTAATAAATGTGTGAAAGATTTAAAAAAAAAGGATAAATACAAAAAATAAGGTAAATTGAAATAAAAATAGAAATTGTAGGCGAGAGGTGAAAGGTGAAAAAGGTTGCTCACTAGTGTTAAGATGTTGGGGGTATTTGGCCTTCATACCTTTCACGGTGGTTCCACATGCCCGAGTTAACCTAAGATATCAAACTTGATTTTTGCTTCACCGATTCCATAGTTAAAAGCTAAGTGGCTGACTCAAAGGGTCACTTTTATTAGCTACTACACTGAGGTGTAGAGGAGGGCCGCCACTGGCATTATATTTTTTTAATGGAAATCGCTCGAGACAAGACATGAAGTCACTTGATATAAGGAATTCAGATACTATGAACAAAGCTTCTTTTCTAAAACTGCGCTTGTAGAACGCTGTTCTATTTTCTTGCTTCCTGGCCGACTACAGTATGGTATGTTTCAAGTCTAGTGTAAACAAATTCTTGTTAGACTGTTCTCGTTGAATAATCAAATTCTACCCAACTTAAACAATTAACGATTACTACACTACCATCTTACATTCATTAACCCTTATCCTCGAGTGGTCTTCATGCCTTGATAAGTGGTGACTCCCTTATAGAAAAAAGATAAAATCTTTTTAAAATACTATTTCAAAGTCAAAAACCAGCCAACGATGTGTTAGATAGATAACTGATTTCGACCCAGAAATCAGTAGTTCTCCCCCCTTTGTCAGAAATATTACTCATGGAATTTGCGGATTAAAAGACAAAACAACGGAAGCAAGAGTTACTTGATTTGTTTCGCAAGGGCGCATAAGTATCGTTTTTTAAATCTTTGGTATGACTGAAATGAGGATCGACCCCTGAACACTCTTTCCATTATTCAAAATGGGTCAGACATACAAAGTTCCTTTATTAAGTTCCTAGACTTTTTCTTTTGAACAAACATTTAAAGTTATCGCACACTCTTGAAAATTATGTTATTACTATTCATCTTATGAGATGACTGACCAATTTTTATGATTTCAGGTTCAAAGGAACAGCTACAGCAGGAATTGGAATACATCCTACTAACGCCTGACTGTCACAGCTGGTGGATTTCAAAAATGCAATCCGCACATGACGACACTTTAAAGAATGATATGCAATACAATTCTGTTTCAAACTTTCAAAAAATGCCACAGAAACATATGGAATGCTTCAGACTGCTTTTGGGTTACCTTACATGAATCGAGCATCAGTTTTTGAGTGGCATAAGAGATTCAGTAAAGGCAGGGAGTGAGTGAGGGATGATGAGAGTTGTGGGAGGAGGAAGGAAGTCAGAATACCAGAGTTGATTGACCAAATAAAGAAGTTTATGGATAAGTACCGTCGTGCGTCTATAAAGACAATAAGTGCACGGTTTGATGTCAGTGTGGGAACTGTACACGGGATTATTCGTGAGAAACTAAAAATACAGAAAAGTTTGTCCCTAGAGTGAGAAGATCAAACTATTTAACCAAGATAGGCACCAAGAGTGTTCCTCATCCACCCTATAGTCCGAACCTTGCTCTCTGTGACTTTTCGGTATTTCTTAAGCTCAAGGAAAACTTTAGAGGCTGTCGTTATAAGGATATGAAAGAGGCTGTGATGAAGCTCATTGACACCCTTAAAAGATTTCCATGGGGCCTTCCAGAAGCAATTGGAATGGTACACCAAGTGCATTGCAGCCGGAGGAGATTATTCGAAGGGTACTAGAGTTTTATGTGTGCGCTATCAATAAATTGAAGGCACTTTATACCCATAGCATCACGAACATTTAGCGCTCATCCTAATTGATGGACGTATCTTAAACGAGATCGATTTAAATCTACGGCCATTTTGGTGATTATCTGTTACTACTTGTGGGTGGCGCACTTGCGTATTTCTTTGGGTCTTCTGTCGAATGCAACCACGCAAATCCATAAAAAGAATAACAAAAGAAAACTAATTCGGGCCTTTTTAATCATACAGCTTTTAATCCCGATATTCAGTAATCTCCGTTCCCCTGAAACGAAAACTGGTAAAGTAATTGGGAATTTGAAACGTTACACGTTTATGGGCGCAAATAAATAAAAATAAAAAGAAAGAACGAAAGAAAGAAAGGAGAAGAAGAAGAAGAAGAAGAAGAAGAAGAAGAAGAAGAAGAAGAAGGCGCCGATAGTCGGACTAAGCACTGTCAGAACCACGAAGGAAATCTTTCGTTTCCCGTTGATTAAATTTGCATTCAAAATTTAAAAAGGAAAAACACATTTGAAATTTAAAAAATAAGTAGTAGTAGTAGTAGTAGTAGTAATAATAATAATAATAATAATAATAATAGCAATGTGAATAGTAATGATTACTTGGCAGATTTTTAATACACTTCTTATCATCATTGGTTGAATGAATACGATGATGATGATGATGATGATGATGATGATGATGCGGAGGAAGGGTGAAAAGGAGGAAGAGAAGGATTCTTAGCAATATATCTAAATGAATGAGAATTAAGGGAAATTAAACAGCTATAAATGCCAAATATACAGACACAACTTGTTTTTAGCTTTATTTATTATTCTTTATTTTATATTAAGATTATATTATATATTTTTATCTTACGAATACATTCTTAGTCTAGAACGGTTGTTGATTTTCTTAATGATTTCATGCAAGGCGTCTGTCTCATCGCCGTAGTATTCCTTTAAGATGAATACTTCCAACTAACCCGATATGCAGCAAAGTCTACTTTTTATTGTAGAATTGCCGGAAACCCTTCTCCTCTAATAGCTTTTCCTTCGGACTTTTGCTAGACTTTAGAATTCCCTCCGCATTTCCTGCTTCCTTGACTGTACTAACATGCAGAAATTTAAAAGTAATGCTAATAGACGCCTAGCATAATCCCAAATAGTAGCCTCTTACATCAAAGTAACAGTATGCTTTGTTAGGGGTGAATTAGAGTAATAAAATAGGCATTTTTAGGGGAGGGGTGTGAATTTAATATTATGAATATTTTTGTCACTCTCAAGAGGAGAACATAACTCCATGGGATGAACCATTTTCCTCGAAATTGTTGAACAGCGCTATAGAGTAAGCGAAAGTTAAGACTAATATAATTAAATTAGAAATTGACGTAGTAAAATTAGCTACAAAAACATTAATTAAATACAACACTAAATTTTTGACAAGAAAAAGTAGGGAACTTCTTTGATATCAAAATGGGAGCTCTCGACTCTGCTTAGGCAACAGACCTTGAGGAACTTTACATTCTAAAGATAATATATAGAAAGGTACCGGGTATGAAACATAAGTATCTATATAGAGATGGCGTGCTGTTCTATATATTACTTGTTTAATAAAATTACAAACAGGGTACTGAAGATTAATCCACAGAGATACCAAAATCACAAACATATCCAAACAAATTTATAAAATGCATCAGATATTTTTCCACTGTTGTATTTTCTTTTAAAAAATAACAGGTAACCATTTTTAGAGTGGTTAAGAACTCTTTAAATGCATCTGTATTTGCAACGATTAAAAAGATGAAAATAGTTTTTGACATTATATTGCATGCACATTACTTTAAAAATAACAGGTAACCATTTTTTAAAGTGGTTAAGAACTCTTTAAATGCATCTGTTTAAAATAAGAAAAAAAACGAAAATACTTTGTGACATTATATTGAATGCAAAATGGTTGCAAAAAACAAGTAACCATTTTTAGAGTGGTTAATAATTTTTTTAATGAATCTGTGCTCAAAATAAGAAAAAAAGCGATAGAAAGAGTCTGCGCCTAGAAGGTTTCACCCTTGGCAAAAGATAGATAACAGTATTAATATCTGATTGGAAATACAAAATAACTTCTGAATTATTCAATTACAGGCGGCATCTCCGTTTACCGTTCTACTTGGAGATTCAGAAACTGTCAACTAAATAGCCTAACCATATCATCCAGCCAGACTCCCTTCCTACTCATGTAATCAACTCAGAATAAATTATCGCCAACTTTTATTCTTTTATTTCAAAGTTTGATTCATGACAAATGATATCTCATCAGTCGCTTCAAAATATCCGAACATTTATTTGGCTAGGATTCCAGCTCTAATCTATTAGGTCGATGCAAAAGTAATTGCCGATTTAAAATTTCATTTTGAAAACGAAAAACTGTGTTTTCACTTTGCTCTCTATAACTTGATCTTATCTGTCAACAAGCTCATAAACTCTGTGGTGGCAAAATGCCAAGGTAATTTCAACGAACGCTAAAAAGCAAATGGTTCTAATTGCTAATCTCCTTCATGCTCGTTTATATATCTTTTATTTTCTTTCTTTGTTATAACAACTTTTATGCGCAATTTATATTAAATATTCGTGTGGTATTTAGCAAAATACATAGACTCTATCATCGACGAAAATGACTCTACCAAAGCCAAAGACCAAGCCACAATCTTTCACTTGTAAAATTCTTCAGGTTTGCTGTGAAATATGAATTTAACTCATGTTTAATCTCGTTTTGACCCGAAAATTTCTTTAATCAACATTCAGGGGGTCATCTTCCATCATGATAATGTTCCTCCTCACACAGAACTACTGACCAAAGATTTCCTAGCAGAATTTGGTTGGGAAATCTTCCACCATCTTGGGAATTGCTCCCTCAAATTATCACTTATTTCAAAGAGTACAAAACCATTTAGATTGCTTAGGTTTACATCATAAAAGAACTAGCTTTAAGCCCAATATCAGAAAAAGACAAAATATTTGATTTTAAATTCAAATGTGGATGAATTTAGACATATATTTTTGGTTTCAGGAATCAGTTCATTCTCTTAGTGCCAGTATAATTCAGGGGAGATAACTTGAATACAGTTTAATTGACGTAATTCTGAATATATTGTACACACACTAATAAAAACACGCATTTTCTTTTTTTACTGTTTAATTTATGTTTTATAATTTTCCATTGAAAGTACTAATCTTTTATTAGCTGATAATTCAGGGGAGATAACTTGAATATTTTCAATTGACGTAACTATATGAATATATGCACTAACATTAATTAAAAAAGATGCATTTTGTAATTTATATTTTTAATTTTCCATTGAAAATTAAAACATTTTTTATTAACTGATAATTCAGGGGAGATAACTTGAATATTATTCAATTAACGTAACTTTTGAATATACTGCAAAAACACTAAAAAGCCGTATCTTTTAATTTATGTCTTTAGTTTTCCACTGAAAGTTCCAGCAGTTTTTATTGGCTGATAATTCAGGGGAGATAACTTGAATATGATTCAATTGGCATAACTATATGAATATATGCACAAACACTAATTAAAAACCACATTTTTTATTTATGTTTCATAATTTTCCATTGAAAGTTCTAATATTTTTATTAGCTGAAAATTCAGGGGAGATAACTTGAATATTGTTTAATTGAGGTAATTATATGAATATATGCACTAACACTAATAAAAAAACGTATTTTTTTATTTATATTTAATAATTTTCCATGGAAAGTTCAAACATCATTTATTAAGTGATAATTCAGGGGAGATAACTTGAATATTGTTTAATTGAGGTAATTATATGAATATATGCACTAACACTAATAAAAAAACGTATTTTTTATTTATATTTAATAATTTTCCATGGAAAGTTCAAACATCATTTATTAAGTGATAATTCAGGGGAGATAACTTGAATATTGTTCAGTTGACGTAACTATATGAATATATGCACCAATACTAATAAAAATCGTATTTTCTTTATTATTATTATCATTATTATTATTATTATCATTATTATTATTAATTTATTTATTTATATTTTATAATTTTCTATTGAAAGTTCCAGCAGTTTTCATTAGCTGATTACTTTACAGTAAATGGAAATTACAAATGTCTAAAATAAGTGGAAATTAAGAATGCCTAAAATAAGATCAATTTTGTCTGGACTGAACAAAATGAAATAAAGAGAAAACATTGAGACTATTTCAGAAATCAAATTGAAACTGTGTCCGTACGAAAAGCTCTGCACTCGTTTGCTATTCTCTATCACCAATCGAATCATTCTTGCAGCGAGGCAGGTGATTAATTACGCTTCTCCGTTGCCATCTATCTTGTGCTTGTCCATCTACATTGTAATTAGATTTCCACTTCCCTCTACAGCTGTTTATTCGAATGGTAGAAAATGGTTCTCTCATACAGTGGCCTCTTTAAAACACATGCTTCAATTCCCACGGCAGCCCTCTTCTCTAGTTAATCCATATGATAAAATGGAGCGAGTCGTTTCTCAGATCGTTGTCATTAATAGCTTTGTTCTTACAAGATCAATGTTTGATTCTGGTTAGCCAGTTTCTGTTTACCAAACGTTTGTAAATGTTTTTGGCAACAAAATAATGCATTTCGATTCGATTTCTTTGATAAAATATTTTATTCGTTTAGGAAGAGACTAGTAGGAATACTTGAAATTGTACATTGTATATAGTTACGCCAATGAATGAGGATCAACAATTGTGCCACACTACCAATATTTTCATTGTCATCGAAATTACTAAAACCGCCGATTTTTCTATCAAATTGGCAACAAAATAACGCATTTCGATTCGATTTCTTTGATAAAATATTTTATTCGTTTAGGAAGAGACTAGTAGGAATACTTGAAACTGTCTGAGATTGAATGAGGATCAACAAATGTGCCACACTCCCAATATTTTTATTGTCCTCGAAATCGCTAAAACCGCCGAGTTTTCTATCAAATCGATTAATTGCCTGCTCTAGTTGGAGACTCACCACATTGTACTGATAGGAAGCATGAATAACACAGATTTTAAATAAATTTTAGATTAGAGATGGAAGTGATGAGGGAATAAAATTAAAGAGAAGTGAGGTAGAGCATTAGAGGAACTGAGTACGATATTAGCTGTGTAAAAAAAAAATATTTAATAAAAAAAAAATTTAGAGCAGAGCTGAGGAAAAATATGAAATAAAAAAATTAGGAATAAAACGAAGGGAATAAAAAATAAAAGGATAAAAAACAAGAATAAAAAAATCAAATAAATGCATCGAAAGTAAAAACCAAAAATAAAAATTGACCTCCTAAAGAAAACGCATACAAACTCAGATTACACCAACTCCGATTATTGGAGCCCCAATCCAAATAAAAAAAAAGATGTAATTTTTCTAATGCTCTCACCCCCTTTCCCTTTCATTGTATGACCAACTTTTCTATTTTCTTATTTATATGTATTTAAAATCGGCGTTGTCTATTTTGCCCATACTTTTGTATAATGCTAATTCTTTTGTCCTTTGTTTGATGAGAAGCATTTAGCTTTGAAATGCAATGACATAAAGAGATTCCCTCTCCTATTATTGCCCTTCCACTTATTGTAATCGTCTTTAATCTTATGGACATGATAATATAATAAAATCTTATGTAACGTTAATCCTTATCTCTTTATCCCATATATATATATATATACATATATATATATATATATATATATATATATATATATATATATATATAGTCATCCACATACTGTTTCGCCGTATCAGAGCTCACGAGTGCGGTAAGACTAGCATCCATCCCTAGCCAGAGATTCAACCATACAACCATCTAGTTGATAGTCGTTAGTTCTAACCTCCTGCTTATGGGATTGGTGCCCATAAACGATCTCATCAAATGCCCATTTATATAAACACTAGCTTGCTCCTTTTACAGTGCTCGACCTGCTTGTTTATTTACAAACAAACAAATAAAGAGCTTTACATAACGCTAATTAAGCAGTGGGTGAAATCTTTTTAACAGCAGTGCTCTACCCAAGGAAGTGGCTTAACATATATATATATATATATATATATATATATATATATATATATATATATAGGTAGGTAGTAAGTTATAAAATATATATGGCAATTAAGCTACACAGATTATTCCGCATTTCATCCACGCTAGGATTCATTAGGCTTATGCGAGAATTCTGTGGTTGTCTCACGTTTTTATATACGCACCTTCTATTGAGTTTTTAGTTAGCCAATCAGCTTTCTAGTTTCTGCCACACTTTTTCTAATCAACAAATGAGCCTGTACTTACAGAAAAAAGGCCCAGTTGGCCTCTGGTTCCGCGTTCCTTTGTGTGTGCTGTTTTGGCAGGGAGCGTAGGTAACTAGCGTCCTGACCTATTTTATATCTAGGTTAAGTGTGTGTGTGTTTTTTTTTAGTGTTTATATATACATATATATATATATATATATAATGTATATATATATGATAATTTATGTATATGTATGTTTATTTTATTTATTTATTTTCTATTGTTATTGTTAATTTAAAAAAATTTTTGTATTGCTATCCTAGAGTAAAGTTTATCCTGTGAACACAGTTGTTTGCTATTTCTCTCCTACAGTTTAATAGATGTATGGGTCCTTTAAAGTATAGGATAGCAAATTTTTCATGAAGGCATAATCTACGTGGATCGTCTAGGTCTCTACATCTGTTTGTTTGTCTTACTATTTTCGATTCGACTACTGGCGAACGTCCGCTTTCTTTGAGTTCCCAGTATTTGTTTGCTAGAGTTGTTTTTATTCGATGTTTTTTTTATTTTTGAATGAATGAACACCGAATGAAAACAACTAGTTTCTTGTCGTTGAGCTCTTTCAGTTGTATTAAGTCGGCCAATTTAGCTCTTATGCGCAGATCATCATATAATTAGATCAGACGTTAAAAAGCATTTAAAAAAATAAACATTTAAAATTCAACAGCATTTTTCGCAGTTTAAATAGCAGAATAGATTAGGCCCTTGCTAATGAAGCCAGGGATGACTTCGTTCGCCAGGTTCGAATCTATCGACTGGTGTTAATCGTGACAGCCTGCACTGATGATTCCCGAAAGGATGAAACATTAGTATATATAGGTATTTAATAATTAGTATAGCAAAATTAATTATATATATATATATATATATTAAGCCCCTTCCTTGGGTAGAGCACTGTTGTAAAAAGAGTTTGGTGGCTCGATTTCATGAGCAAAGATCTGTATGTGACCTCCCTAAATCTGGTAGGCCCACGTATGGCAAGCAGTGATGAGAATCGTCAGAGATTAGCAGAGAGTGTGGCCGAGGATCCATCCACATCAGTAAAAAGGAGATCAAGTCAAATTGGGTTCTCTTGATACATGTGGTTCCAGCCGGACGGTGCATACAGCACGAGAAACATTAAATCTGCTCCAGGACGTATTCGGCAACCGAATAATTTCTCGTGGCAGAATTCACATGTGCAGATTTCTTCCTTTGGGGTTACCTCAAAGAGCGGGTATACGCAAACAAACCAGCCACAATAAATGCATTTAAAAACAATACCGAGAAGGAAATTAGAGTCATAAGCCCTGAAACATTAAGTGATGTGCTGGACAATGCCCTGCAGAGAGCACAAGAGTGTGAAAATGAAAATGGTGGACATTTGATTGACATCATTTTTCATAACTAAAATGAGACCTTGTGAAAAAGATACCCTAGATTGAGTTGTGTAAATAAAATTGAAATAAGTAGATTATGATATCTTACTATATCTGAAAAAATCACGGAGAGGCTCATCTACCTATATATGAAAATTGGTAAGCATAAGTAAAATATTGAGGAAGTTAATTAAATTTAAAATTCGTCAGCTTTTTTGGGACACACTGTATATATATATATATATATATATATATATATATATATATATATATATATATATATATATATATATATAAATTCTTGGTACAGCAAAATGGAAGGAGAAATTTCAGAGGAAACATAATTTAATTTAAATACCAAAAAAAAAACAAAAAAAACGGGCAGGTGAAATTATTAAAATTTCCTTAAGGCCTTATCGTCTGACCCTCTAAGAGGAAACGTCAGAATGATAAATTAAAAACTAAGAAACGAATGAGGAAAGAAGGGAATTTGGTTTCAGTTGGAAGACCAGTGAGAGAAAAAAAAATCTCACTGTTCAGGTGGTTTTAAATCAATAAATATCTCCAACTGATGTTTCAAAATCTTTTGGTTTTTTTTTTTTGGTATTTAAATTAAATTATGTTTCCTCTGATATATATATCCTCTGATATATATATATATATGAGAGAGAGAGGGAGAGAGAGAGAGTATCGATCAAATAAGAAAGTGACAACATAAAAAAATATATTAATATATATATATAGATTTAATCGTTTATTCAATAAGGATGCTACATCAATTAGGGGTGTAGCATAAATAAGAACTCTTTATACCATATATATATATATATATATATATATATATATATATATATATATATATATATATATATATATATAGGGTGTCTCAATAAAATGTATACACTGTTTAAATGACCATAAAACCAACATTTATTATAAGAAAGAGAAGTTTAATACTATATATTTGAACAAATATAGAAACCAGCTAATTATCGAAATTGTTTAAATTATTGGCTATTGTGATCCATGAACAGCTGCCAACGTTCACTGATTGAATCGAAAATGTTCTTAATCAGTTTAATTGGTATGTTGACATATCTTCTTTCAATGGTTGCTTTCAAGTCATTCATTGTTGCTCGTCTTGTGGTGCGAACGCTGTGTTTAATATGCCCCCACCTACTCACTACAAAAAAGAGAAAAATCCATGGGAGGGAGGTCAAATCTGGTGAGCGTGGACAGTACTCAATTTTTCCTCTTCTTCCTAAGCATCTGCTTCGTAGGTGACTATCAACATATGCTCTAACGTCATGATGATTATGGGGAAGTGTTCCATCCTGCTGGAAGTTCCATTCTTTATTCCTTAACATCTCTTGGGAATGTGGTATAATGTATTCGTGTAGCAAGTTGAGATAATTTTAAGAGTGTATACATTTTATTGAGACACCCTGTATATATATATATATATATATATATATATATATATATATATATATATATATATATATATATATATAGGGATTGTATTGTTGTGGTTTCCTAAATGTTAATCCAATGAAATTCCAGCGGTTATGTAAAAGTGCTCAATAACATTCGATAGAAATATGGATACAAAATAAGACATATACAACGTCCAATAATAATGTGGAACGCATCTATTATTCCATTTTAAGAGTCAACATGAAAACGTCTATTTAACAGTGTAAAAACGTAGTCCTGCATACATAAAGGGTGGACAGAAAAAATATGTTCCGTTTGGTCAAAGGCAGATGCTAAAAGAGGCCGCCATCTCGATTTTACAGGGTGGAACAATAAAGTTGTTGCCCTAAAGAAAACAACACTACAGTTTTATTTTAAAACTTTTACCGAAAAAATCAATTTGGGTAACATGATTATGTAGTGGAATTGATATCTATTTAGTATAGCCGCCTTCAACCTCAATCATCGCCTCAATACAGGTCCAGAACTGGGAACATGCCTTTTCCACAAGCGCCAGCGGAAGCTCGGGGAATTCTTGGCAGATGGCAGCGATCAGGCTGGCTTTGGTGTTGTTGAAGGTCATGTTGGTGATATTCTCGACATATAACCAAACGAAGTAGTCCAGCTGGTTCAGGTCGGTGGAGGAGGAGGGGCAGTGAGGGAAGGGTATAAAGTCGTAGCATTCCTTCTGAAACCAAGCCTGGGTCTGCCAGTAGCCACCATATTGCACCAGGGGATCACCACACTCTTCAGCACATTCAGGTACACTTTGGTGTTGACTTTCAAGCTGACTTCAAAGATGTGAGGTGGCATGATGTGGCCCCACTTGAAATCACACCAAAAACCATAACCGTGGCCGTAAACTTTAGTAACAACACCCTAGGCACAACTCTTTTATTTGTGGCAATTCAACGATTCATTTTGAGGATGCTGTCAATGGTCTTGTATTGGTAGAGAGCATGAGTTGTACAGCGACGCATCTCCGATCTCGCTCATTAGTGTTGACTTCTAAGCCGACTTCTAAGATGTGAGGTGGCATGAAGTGGGCCTTATTTAAAACCACACACGACACCATAACCATGACCGGGCACTTTGTTAAGCTTTGCCCTCAAGCGTTGAACCCTCCAGCTTTGCATTTTGAGAATGTTGGTAATGGTCCTGTTGTCATAACTTGGATTGGTATAGAGTGTGAGTTGTACAGCGGCGCATCTCCGATCTCATGCGTTAAACATTGTGTCACTTTCAGACATGATAGAAGGCTTCTGTCGCTCTCGGGATTTGTACACAAATGGCCAACTAGTAGATGGTCTGCAAAAACAAGAAGAAAATCAGTTTTCTTCGAACGGAAATGGAATCATGTCATCTTTTCTAGGGCGACAATTTTATCATTCCACCCTGTATACTGTGAAGAATTCTTGAATTGTCACCAGCAGTTCATGTTGTTAATTTTTTATTTCAAGATTCTTTTAAAGACAAAATAAATGAGGCGACGATATCTGATGTTGAGGCATAAATATATTTTTTTCACAGAATTGTCGCATTGTTATCTTCTTTTATTTTCTCTAAACAGAAATTTCTTAAACAAAACGCAACGCATATAAATACAAAATCAATCAAAAAAAAAAAGAGGTAAAAAACAAAACAAATGCATTAATTTGCCTTTCACGTCACGTTTTGCGTTTCGATTGGTTGAAAAGAAAAAAAACTTTGAAATGTTGTTCTTCGCTTCTGCATATTTTCTGCTGCTCAAACGAAAA
>NC_136493.1:23413150-23490650 GCF_053919585.1 Euprymna scolopes
TATAAGTAGAAGGGAGAGGCATAATGTGGGTTTTTAATTATAAAATTATAGTCGAAATTAGTAACATATCCAGGATTATGAACAACGATTAAATGTGAGTTAATCGATTGTGTGTTTATAATAAAATAATCAGCCCAGGAAATATATCAAAGTAATTATGTTAGTAAGAGAGGGCGATAAGAATGGTTTAAATTATGAAAAATAATTGTCGAAATTAGTAACATATCCAAGAATTATGAAAAATGTAATTTAATTTTTTAATGCATTAGTGTGTTTGCAATGAAATAATCAGACCAGACAATATATCAAAGTTATTATTTTAGTAAGTTGGGAGATTATGTGGGTTAAAATGATGAAAAATGATTGTCGACATTATTAACATATCCCAGAATTATGAAAAATGACAAAATGTGAGTTAATTGATTGGTGTGTTTGAAATGAAATAATCATCCCAGATAATATATCAAAGTTATTATTTTAGTAGTGGGGGGTTGATAATGTGGGTTAAAATATTAAAAATAATTGTTGAAATGAGTAACATATCAAAGAATTATGAAAAATGATGAAGTGTGAGTTAATTGATAGTTGTGTTTTTTATGAAATAATCAGCCCAGACAATATATCAAAGTAATTTTTTAGTAAGAGAGGGCGACGAAAATGGTTTTAATTATAAAAAATTATCGTCGAAATTAGTAACATATCCAAGAATTACGAAAAATGACGAAATGTGATTTAATTGATTGGTGTGTTTATAATAAAATAATCAGCCTAGACAATATATCAAAGTTATCATATAAGTAAAGGGGAAGGAGATAAGGAGGGCTTAAATTATGAAAAATTATTGTCGAAATTAGTAACATATCCAAGAATTACAAAAAAATGATGAAATATTAGATAATTGATTTGTGTGTTTGTAAGGAAATAATCAGCCTAGACAATATAGCAAAGTTATTATTTAGTAAAGAGGGATGGGCGAAAATGTGGGTTAAATTATGAAAAATGATTGTCGAAAGTAACATATCCAAGAATTATGAAAAATGATTAAATGTGATTTCATGCATTAGTGTGTTTGTATTAAAATAATAAGCCCAGACAATATTTCAAAGTTATTATTTTATTAAGGAGGGGGGCGATAATGTGGGTATAAATTATGAAAAGTGATTGTCGAAATTAGTAACATACCCAAGAATTATGAAAGATGATGAAATGGAGGTTAATTGATTAGTGTTTGTAATGAAATAATCAGCCCAGCAAATGTATCAAAGTTATTATTTAAGTAAGGTTGGGCGACAACGTTGGTTTAAATTATAAAAAAATATATTGTCGAAACTAGTAACATATCCAAGAATTACGAAAATTGATGAAATGTGAGTTGATTGATGTGTGCGTTTGTAATGAAATAATCAGCCTAGACAATATATCAGTTATTATTTTAGTAAGGTGTGCGATATGGTGAGTTTAAATGATGGAAAATTATTGTAAAAATTAGTACCATATCCAAGAATTATTAAAAATGATGAAATGTGAGTTAATTGATAGTTGTGTTTTTTTTTATAAAATAATCAGCCAATACAATATATATCAAATTTAATATTTTAGTAAAGGGAGGGGCGATAATGTGGGTTGAAATTATGAAAAATTATTGTCGAACATAGTAACATATTCAATAATTATGAAAAATGATAAAATGTGAGTTAATTGGCCGGTGTGTTTGTAATGAAATAATCAGCTCAGGAAATATATCAATGTTATTATTTTAGTAAGAGGGCGATACAGTTTTAATAAAAAAAGTAGAATAATATGACTGTGCCTTCATTCATGCTGAACAGAACGCTCACAGCATGCCCAGCAACAATATATTACATATGAAAAATGCTGCTGTGGAATTTCCACAGGTCCCGCTAGTTATCATTGTTATTGCTATTGTTAAAATTGTTATTGTTATTATTATTATTATTATTATTATTATTATTATTATTATTATTATTATTGTTGTTGTTGTTGTTATCATTATTATTATTATTCACATTTTGTGTCTGGCTGTTGGCACTGCCGATTTTATACTGATAGGCGAATCATAACAAATGCACATAGTCTATCAGCATCTTATTTTCTCAGTCTTCCTGCACTTTCTGCAAGAAATCCTGGCAATTAATAACAGAGAGTCTTTTGAAATACTCCATCATTGCAATGGATCTCAATCTTCTCAATCCACTTGTCAAATTCTCTTGCCATACTCCCCAGGGCTCCCATCACAACAGGTTCAACTTCTACCTTCTTAAGCTTCCACATTTGTTTTATCTCTCTTTGCAAGTCTTCGTACTTTTCGACCTTCTCCTTTTCTTTTTCCTCCACATTCACATCAGAACTGTTTTATCAATGATTATTGCTTTGTGTTCTTTTTTTTTCAACAAAACAAAATCTGGTCTCCTTGCTTCAATCACATTATCACATTGGATATTCATATGATCACATTATCACATTGGATATTCATATGATCACATTATTACATTGGATATTCATATGATCACATAATAAACTTGGATATTCATATGATCCCATTATTACATTGGATATTCATATGATCCCATTATCACATTGGATATTCATGTGATCCCATTATCACATTGGATATTCATATGATCCCATTATTACATTGGATATTCATATTATCCCATTATCACATTGGATATTCATATGATCAAATTATTACATTGGATATTCATATGATCACATTATCACATTGGATATTCATATGATCACATTATTACATTGGATATTCATATGATCACATAATAAACTTGGATATTCATATGATCCCATTATTACATTGGATATTCATATGATCCCATTATCACATTGGATATTCATGTGATCCCATTATCACATTGGATATTCATATGATCCCATTATTACATTGGATATTCATATTATCCCATTATCACATTGGATATTCATATGATCACATTATTACATTGGATATTCATATGATCACATTATCACATTGGATATTCATATGATTCCATTATTACATTGGATATTCATATGATCACATTATAACATTGGATATTCATATGATTCAATTATTACATTGGATATTCATATGATCCCATTATCACATTGGATATTCATATGATCACATTATTACATTGGATATTCATATGATCCCATTATCACATGGGATATTCATATGATCACATTATCACATTGAATATTCATATGATCACATTATCACATTGGATATTCATATGATCACATTATTACATTGGATATTCATATGATTACATTATCACATTGGATATTCATATGATCACATTATCACATTGGATATTCATATGATCACATTATCACATTGGATATTCTTATGATCACATTATCACATTGGATATTCATATGATCCCATTATCACATTGGATATTCATATGATCCCATTATCACATGGGATATTCATACGATCACATTATCACATTGGATATTCATATGATAACATTATCACATTGGATATTCATATGATCACATTATCACATTGGATATTCATATGATCACATTATCACATTGGATATTCATATGATCACATTATCACATTGGATATTCATATGATCACATTATTACATTGGATATTCTTATGATCACATTATCACATTGGATATTCATATGATCACATTATCACATTCGATTTTTATATGATCACATTATCACATTGGATATTCATATGATCACATTATTACATTGGATATTCTTATGATCACATTATCACATTGGATATTCATATGATCACATTATCACATTCGATTTTCATATGATCACATTATCACATTGGATATTCATATGATCACATTATCACATTGGATATTCATATGATCACATTATCACATTGGATTTTCATATGATCACATTATTACATTGGATATTCATATGATCCCATTATTACATTGGATATTCATATGATCACATTATTACATTGGATATTCATATTATCACATTATTACATTGGATATTCTTATGATCACATTATCAAATTGGATATTCATATGATCCCATTATCACATTGGATATTCATATGATCCCATTATCACATTGGATATTCATACGATCACATTATCACAT
This sequence comes from Euprymna scolopes, assembly GCF_053919585.1. Classification (NCBI taxonomy): domain Eukaryota; kingdom Metazoa; phylum Mollusca; class Cephalopoda; order Sepiida; family Sepiolidae; genus Euprymna; species Euprymna scolopes. Next base: position 23,417,258 of record NC_136493.1, read on the forward strand.
TGGATATTCATATGATCACATTATCACATTGGATATTCATATGATTCCATTATTACATTGGATATTCATATGATCACATTATCACATTGGATATTCATATGATCACATTATCACATTGGATATTCATATGATCACATTATTACATTGGATATTCATATGATCACATTATTACATTGGATATTCATATGATCCCATTATCACATGGGATATTCATATGATCACATTATCACATTGAATATTCATATGATCACATTATCACATTGGATATTCATATGATCACATTATTACATTGGATATTCATATGATTACATTATCACATTGGATATTCATATGATCACATTATCACATTGGATATTCATATGATCACATTATCACATTGGATATTCATATGATCACATTATCACATTGGATATTCATATGATCCCATTATCACATTGGATATTCATATGATCCCATTATCACATGGGATATTCATACGATCACATTATCACATTGGATATTCATATGATCACATTATCACATTGGATATTCATATGATCACATTATCACATTGGATATTCATATGATCACATTATCACATTGGATATTCATATGATCACATTATCACATTGGATATTCATATGATCACATTATTACATTGGATATTCTTATGATCACATTATCACATTGGATATTCATATGATCACATTATCACATTCGATTTTCATATGATCACATTATCACATTGGATATTCATATGATCACATTATCACATTGGATATTCATATGATCACATTATCACATTGGATTTTCATATGATCACATTATTACATTGGATATTCATATGATCCCATTATTACATTGGATATTCATATGATCACATTATTACATTGGATATTCATATTATCACATTATTACATTGGATATTCTTATGATCACATTATCAAATTGGATATTCATATGATCCCATTATCACATTGGATATTCATATGATCCCATTATCACATTGGATATTCATACGATCACATTATCACATTGGATATTCATATGATCACATTATCACATTGGATATTCATATGATTCCATTATTACATTGGATATTCATATGATCACATTATCACATTGGATATTCATATGATCACATTATCACATTGGATATTCATATGATCACATTATTACATTGGATATTCATATGATCCCATTATCACTCTCCACCACTTCTTCTGGAACATGCTTGTACCATTTTTCACTGCATTACAACTCTCTTTTCTTGCAGATATCCCAATGGACCTTTCTCGCAGTACTGTCATGCCGTCTCTTGTATTCCTTTTTATTATTATTATTTTTTTTTTTTTTTTTTCATGGAGGTCACCACTTATTATTATTATTATTTACTCACTGGGAGTAGTCACACCGGCCATCATCAAAGATTTATCTTTGAGAACAACTTGTAGTGTCCTTTGGAGTCTGAGTAAAAACAAGTCTCCCCAGATTTCCAGTACTCTCCACCTCTTTCGATAAACTTTACAGATGAGTTTGCATTATTGCAACGGCCGCTTACAATTGACTTCTTGTAGGTGGCAACCACTGGTTTTCACTGGAATTTGGGTGGCAAAAAGCCTCCCCAAGGTACCAGCCTTCTTTGCACTCATCTAATGGAGATCTGGCTAGTGCTTTCTGTCTTCGGTCTTTCCATCCTCCTTGACTCTCCTCACGTATTTGGTATGAGGTCAGTTTATGGAGATATACACACACAAAAAAAAAACTTACAATTACACACACACAAGCTTCAACCAGTTTCCTTTCTAATAGATACAGCCAATATACGTGTCCTTTCTTACCAAAAATTCTGTTACATGTTTTTAGGTTCAAACATTTTAATTCATGTACATTTTAGTCAAATATACCAAGCTACTAATCCGACTGTGAAGTTACGATTTAAGAATAACTCTTAGTTTTCTATTGCACTTAACTGTGGCTTGGCTTTACGGTTCCATTTTTTTATTTTGATCTAATCGGCTTCCAGTATCCCCAAATATTTGTAGCCTCTCTGATAGTGTGGGGAAACTTGAAAAAGAAGAATTGCTGTCTATGTCTTTTCCCCAATTCAGTCAAACCGAAATCTAGAGTAATAGGTAACGAGAAAAAAAGCAAAAAAGTTTGAAGTGCTAAGCATTTGAGTTTACATAGGCTGGCTCACGTGACCTCTAAGGTAAGCAAGGTGCTTATGTAGAATTACACTTATTAAAAAAAAACAAAATCTTTATGATGTACATACTCATCACAGATTGAAGATATCATATTCTAAAAATCATATGAATTGATCAAATATTTATGTTTATATATAGAAAATCCATTTTTACGATATTTTTTATAATTTTAAAAGTAAATTGTAGCAATTAATACGCTGATTTCAATCTCGATAGTTCGAATTGAGTTATCCGCCCTTGAATTTTAGCACATTCTAAAAAAACATTGCTCGTCATAAAATTTGATTTTCTTAGTTAAAAAAAATACTTGATCAATCTACGTAATTTTTGGAATATGATATCTTTATTCCTTGACGGGTACATACACCATAAAGATTTGTGTGCATTTTCTCTGTGTTTTTTTTTTTTATTATTATTCAATCGAATTCTAAATAGGAATCGGAAGCGGTGATTGGATGACGTTTTGGCTAAATCATCAGACTCTTAAAGGAACAAGGGAGACAACTACTGACCAATCTACGAATGTCTTATAGATTTCAATAACTCTGCTATATTTAATGTTATACAATAGAACCGACGTTTTTCGTGTATTTTATTTATTTTTTTTTTTTTTTTTGTGTTAGTGTTAATCTTTATTCTGTAAAATTAATGTCATCTAAAAGCTATATTAAATATTGAAAGCAATAAAAAGAAGAAAACAAAATAGACTTTTATAGAATTCAGAACATTAACCAGAAATGGAGATAAGAGTGAAAGAGCGACTAGTTGGAATTACAGGAAGATTTCTGTCGCCAAACCCCAGGAAAATTGAATTCCAATTAAATTGATCAAGAAAATAAAATTTTATGTTTATCGTGCGTTCGGAACGTTTTATTGTTTTAAAATAGGGTCTTCTTTCTACGCATATCAAATGGATTAGTTAATTAATTAAAAATAGCGGATAACAGGTTTTAACGGTTGCGCTCAAGAAGTTCTGAGCATGATAATGGTATACATTATTTCCAAATGAAAATGAGAAATCACAGATAATTTTAAAGGAATTGGACCATTTTTTTTTTTCAAGACTGATAGGAAGAGCCAGCGTGAACTGGGATCAAATAAGCAGCAGTATCTCCTCCAGTCCCTGAACCCTTAACATTTTATTATGTTTTGATTCTTATTATAGGTATTTTACAAGATTTAAGTTTGGGTGTGAAGTCCAAGTATATCCCGCGTTCATTAAGACTGAATGGCAAAAACCAAATAGACAACCTCTCACCCACAGAAGAGACGTTGTGAGCCTGTCTTTGTTTTATCGTTACTTCCATGGCAAATGCTCGTCTGAGCTCCAATCTCTGGTATCCCCTCACCAATCTTTCATGAAAAACACTCGTCTAGCTGAAACCACTGTCAAAACTTTTCCCTACTCTTTATCTGTGTCAAAATCAAAACGTACATTCCATGAACAAAGCTTCTTTCTTAGAAGTGCACGCCTGTGGAACTCTGTTCTGTTTGCCTGTTTCCTACCTGACTACAACCTGGATGTCTTCAAGTCCAACATAAACAAATTCCTGATGAACCGCCCCCTTTAGTAAGACACTTTATCAAATCTCCAATACTAACATACTGTATACGCAATAACCCTTATCCCCGAGTGGCTTCCGGGCCTGGGTAAGTGGTAACCACCTTGTAAAAAAAAAAAAAAAAAAAGACATAATATGTAATGTGGATGTTACTAGTTGGGACGATTAATTTAAATTAAAATCGGAAATCGAAAAAATTGGAACTTTTTTTGAGATATTGGAATCAGAAAAATTTGGGCATATTTTTCTATGCCAAAAACGATTCTATTAATTATCCTTTTTTTATTTTATTTTGTTTAAAACAAAATCTTCCACTGCTGGTATTAATAATATAATGATAAATAAAAGCGCTTTGTCATAAAAAAAAATAGTGAATCTATTGCACTCCTGTTATTGAGTTACTGTTTCCAAATTTATGATCCCGATGCCACTAGATCAGGTTGTCTGAAGATATTGGCTTCCTGACATAAAATGCACCAGACATTGATGTTATTGTTTCTATTTTTCTTTCCCTTTGCAAATCTCAATCATGTTCTGCTAAGTTAAAGACAAAAAAAAGACAACACTTTACATAAAACAAATCAACCAAACTAAACACCATGAATAAATATGTGCAGATATAAAGAAATTGAAGCATGAAACCTTTTCCCAAACTTATTGGATTTGGCATTACTTAATCGAAATGGGTTGATATGCCGTAAAACAAAACAACAAAATTAAATTCAATGAATGAATTTTTGAACATCCAAGTTCCTGAGTTCGACAAGATACACTTGAAGAAGGTCGGAGGTTATATCGACCAAAAAGTTGTGAAAATCGCACTCAAGATGAGAACAGTAGTCCGATGAATAATAATGCATAAATTTTTGAAGTTGTGAAAAACTTGAAGCATAAAAACTTTTTACCAAAATGATGAATTCCTCATTAAATAACCTGAAAAAGCTTGATATTACTTAAAACAAAACAACCAAACCAAACACCTTCAATAAATATTTGAAAATATAAAAAAAACCTGGAGCGTAAAAACTTTTTTTTTTTCAAAAATGACTGGATTCGGCATCAAATAAACCAAAAAGGGTTGATATAATGTAAAACAAACCAAACGACATGAATAAATATTTGAAAAGGGTTGATATGCCGTAAAAACAAACTAACCAAACCAAACGACATAAATAAATATTTTAAGATATAAAGCGTAAAATCTTTTCCCAAAATTATTGGATTCGGTATCAAATAACCTGAAAAGGGTTGATATGCTGTCAAAACTAAACAACCAATCAAATTTGTGGACAAACTCTAGGTCCTGCTAAATCTATATTTATAGATCAATGAACAAACTTTTCACCTTGCATCTCATTCTTCAGTTGAATCCTAGACCAAATTCTTAAATACGAATCATTTTTTTTCTCTCTCTCTCTCTGAGTTTGCTGACTTCTGCCCTTTCTCGTACTTTTATACGTAATTTTGATTTCATTTTTGTAGTTTATGGACGCATAAACAACGCAGCAGAATTGCATAAACTTTGAAAACATCAATAGCATGACGCCTACGAAACAAAATCTTGGCATAAAAGAAAAGAAAAATTTCTAGCAGATTGCAAATATAAACGCTCTAGCAATATTTAGATGTGAGTGTGTAAAAATCTGAAAAAAAAAATCAGAAATTTCCATGTGAGGCTAAAATTAAGGAAATAAAGGAAAAAAAATTCCATTAAAACTTGAATGCTTAAAATTATGACTATGTGACAGGATGTGACGCCATGGGGGAAAGTTGCTAGTGACATGTAGTGAAAAAGCTGATATCCCACCTCTTCAAAGACCAATGACGTAATGGATAAAGTACTAGGTGAATTCAGCTCTATTCCGGCTGACTACAATATGGTTGTCTTCAAGTCTAACGTAAATAAGTTCTTGATGAGCCGTTCCATATAAGCTATCAAATTTACCGAATTTTCATTACTAATGATTACTATATTGTCCAATTTCTATTGTACACTCTTTAACCCTTATCCTTGAGTGGCCTCTTGGCCTTGATAATGTAGTGATGCCTGTGTAAAAAAAAAAAAGAAAAAAAAAGTTACACTCTTTTGAAGATTTAAGGGTCAATCATTCATACAGGTGATATTCATGAACTGTGAAATAGTGTTAAGTCATTTTTTTTCTTACATAACTAAAAATAAGTCATTTAAAAAAATTTTTTAACTCATACGTAACCCCAAGCAACACACACGTGTCACTAGCGACTTTCTCCCATGATATCATACCCTGCTGCATAGTCATAATTGTAAACGTTAAAGTTTTAATGGAATTTTCCAACTTTTACTTAATTTTAATGTTGCATCCAGTTATTTTCTAAGAAGGCTTCTATTCTTCAAGCTTTTTGTATCTTCAAATTGTAGTGTTTGGTTTGGTTGTTTTAAAGAAGATTTTATTGTTTTTGTTCATTGCCCTGCAGAACATGAATGAGTTTTGCAATAGGAGAGGAAAAAGGATTACGGTATGAATGTTTGATACATTTTAAGTTAAGAAACCAGACAGGAAGTGAGGGAGTTAGAAAGAGAAAAGGGAAACGGAAGGGGGAAAAGGGGAAAAGGTAGGTTGTTGTTTTTGTTTTTTCGTTTTGCAGAACATAATTAAGTTTTGCAAAAGTGAGTGAAAAAAACAAAAAAAAAACATAAATGTTAGGTGCATTTTCGTCTCAAAAAGCCAATATCTTCAGACAGCCTGATCTGATAGCACCAAATCAGATGAGCGAGATGTTGGTTTACATTACATTTAAACTTTTGCATGGCGGTAAAGTCAGGAAACAAGAAAACAGGGAGGGAGTTCCACAGTCTAGCAATTCGAGGGAAGAATCTATTAGAGTAGAAGACTTTTCGGCATCAAGAGGCTCGCACAGTGGAGCCATTACTGTCCGTCTTTCTCCCTCTGGCTACAGACTTGGTCTGCTCTCTCAACTTTTGACTAAATGCTACGTGTCTTTCAAGCTCTGTCCTAGGATCCATGTCATTTTAAATGACCTCTACGTCAGACCACGTCATACTGTAGAGGTCAAACCTATTTTTAAATTATTGTTTATGTTCTAACATTCTTTTCTATTAAAACATTTTAGCATGAATAATTTTATCTGTAAATATTTATTTCGCTATGATAACATTCTTTCTGTCATTCTATTTTTACAAATATTTATAGCGATCATAATAATTGTCGACTAGCAAACCTTCTGACATTGCCTGACTAAGACTCTAAGAAAGCAACCCCTGTCAAGGACGTACGTCAGAAGCAGAGATGTGTCATTGAATTTCGCCATGCAGAAAAAATTGAACCGGTCAACATTCACCAGTGTCTATTGAACTTTTACAAAGCTGATGAAGTTGATGTTAGCAAAGTTAGGTGATGGGTGCGTTGATTTCAGAGTGGCAACAGTTATGTGAGTGACAAAACGTACTCTGGTCTTTTATGACAGAGGCATCAAAGAGGCTAGCAAAAGTGCATTGTGAATCGTGGTAACTATATAGAAAAATAAATTCTGGAGCACAAAAGGTCGCTAGTTTTAATGCCACTACTTCTGTCTTTATAGCTTTTTAACAGTTTTTGAGTTAAAAGATAGGAGGCCTTACTTTTGGAGCGACCGTCGTATGTGTCGTTATTGTGTTGGTTTGTTCTTTTATTCAAATTGAGTTCTTCGTAAAAGGAATCATCAATCAAGCTTGCACAAATAACCCTAGACCAATTTCCATGCTTGTCCAAGCTGTTCAGTCTGATGTATAAAATAATCATAGATTATGCGACCGGTGTTATTTAATGCTCGTTCTTTTTAAATAATATTCCGAGTTCCTCAATCCTTCCTTTTCTTACTATTTACTACCTTCTCCTCCATGCACTGGCATTAATATACGCAATGTCTCGGATAATTGATGGTTCTTCAGTCAGAAGTTTAAAGTCCAGGTTGCAGTTTTTGAATTTTATGTAATTCAACTCTGGTTGATTGACTTCATCCCCCGCAGTAAATGCTTCATTGTAATTCGATTGGTTGATTTTCAGGCATTAGAAATGAAAATGATTGAAGTCTGCTTTTTTTTTTTTTTTTTTTTTTTTTAAAGACATTAGAATTCTGATTTGAATGAGAATGCCGAATGAGGGAAAGCAGTTTGATTATCATGTGAAATGGTTTGAAACCGCTTTCCAGAAGGTTCCTCATTCGACTCATTTCATAGAGCATGAAATCAAACATGGAGTCGATATCTGCAAATCAAACTCTGCAAGAAAATAAACTTTTCTTGCTTCTTTTTATCGGTTACCTCCCCTGCTTTTTTTTTTTTGTTATTTTTTTTAACTTTCTTTCATTATACTGTACATATCGTCTATCCACACAGACAAGAGCAAAGTAAATAGATACCTTATCAGTAATAATGAAGACTGCTCACAGAGGGTCCTCATCGACCTAAGCATAATAATATAGATTGTTATCCCTCAATTATGAATAGGGCTATGACAACAGCATATTCTTTTCCTTGTTTTTATTCTCAGGTATATATCTATTGATATCTTATATGTTTTTATGTAGAGTGATGTGGTTCTCGGTTGATTAATTGTGTCTAACTGTGTCAGATATACACTCGAGAGTCAAAACAATGAAAAGAATATGCTGTTGTCATAGCCCTAGTTATGAATCAGGCAATCACTCAGTTAACAGTTAAAAGTGGAATCCCAAGGTTTGCGATGACTAAGTCCACCTATTATATGGCTTCTCTGAAAATCTGTGAATACTAATGCTTTTTTAATGTCATTTTTATTTTTATATGGGGATCACCACTTATCAAGGCCGGTAAGCCACTCGGGGATAAGGGTTATTTTGTGTACAATAATCAATGGGATAATATCGTAGTAACAGTTGGTATTGGAGATTTGATAAAGCGTCTTACTTAAGGGGGCGATTAATCAGGAATTTGTTTATGTTGGACTTGAAGACGTCCAAGTTGTAGTCAGGTGGGAAACAGGCAAACGGAAGAGTCATACTTAAATGTTGATATATAATAGATATTAGAGAGTCGCCAACCTAATAGGTCCTGAACTGTCATCTACGCTTCACTCTCTGTCCCATCGACGAAATATTGAATCCATCTGCCTGTTCTACAAGTATTTTAATGGTGAATGCTCCGACGAACTGCAAGCACTTGTACCCCCTCGACGTAAATACCCCCGACAAACCTGATAAGCAGCTAAATCCGACCCCTACACAGTAGAGATCTCTAGGTCTAAGAGAGCTTTCTACTCCAATAGTTTCTTCCCAAAAACTACTAGACTTTGGAACTCCCTTCCGGTTTCTGGTTCCCCAACTGTTCTGACTTGCAGAAGTTCAAGTGTAATGTGACCAGACATCTTGCTGCCCAACTCCCTACATAGTACCCCTGTAGCTTATGTCCCTAATATTAGCCCCCTACATCAAAGTGGCAATATGCCTTGGTTGAGGTGAAAATGTAATAATAAAAAAAAAATTATGGCTGAAACACAATAAGTTAATTGTTATGACATATATTGAGGTTTCACACTTTTACTGTTGATTCGTACAGTACCGAGTGCTGGCTATTGGTGAAGGAAACAGAAATTTTAAACATGTATGAATGAGTATCTTTCATATGTGTGTTTAATATATATATATATATATATATATATATACGTATATATATATATATATATATATATATATATATATATATATATATATATATATATATGAGCAAATAGTTAATAAACTATGTTAAAAAAACACTTTGAAATGAGTTAAAACATATTTAATCTGAAAAGGAAACACTAGATAAACGGATAGTCCTTAATCCGCAGAGTTTCAAAGAAATACTTTCCTTCTCATCAGAGGGTAGGAATTAGCAAAATGCGGGATCGGATTTTGCATGCAGAAGTATTTGATGAAACAACAAGTAAGTCAAAGATCTTACTTGAAAACAAAAAAAGTGAAGCAGAGGGAATATAGTGAAGAAAAAGGTGATTACACATAAATGGATAGTCTGGTGGAAAATAAAAAATCCAGTGATGGTAAAATCCAAATGTAAATCTTCAAGAAAGTTAAAAGAGTTTTCATTTGTACAAGTAAAATCCCAGGAAATCCCATATTTGGAAGAAGATGGTCCATAATAATCCAAAGGCAGAAATCCATGGAATAATTCACAAAAATGTGTACAAGGAATAAAGAAAAGATTCCAAAAATATTAATAAAAGAAAAATAAGATATGCTTTTCACTCTACTTCCGAGACAAAAATATAAATAAGAAAGATCAGGGAAGAGAGAGAGGGAAAAAAATTTTTTTTTTTTTTATTTTATATATATATATATATATATATACATATATATATATATATATATATATATATATATATATATATATTTAACTACTTAATTTACTCGCATAAAATTAATATGCGAAAGTATAGATTTATGCATAAGCTTTAAGTATTTACTTCAAAAGTGCTCAATACGTAGGTAGAGCTAGTTGGTAAGTTATAAAATGTATATGGCGATTAAGCTACCCTGAATATTCCGCGTTTCATCCACTTTAGGATTCTTCATATATATATATATATATATATATATATATATATATATATATAAAGATTTTTATTGGTACATAATTTTATAACACTTTTGAATTACACCGAATGTAGTGCCATAATTAATTGCTGAAGGTTTTTTTTTTTTTTTTTTTTTCCTGTATTTTAAACATAAACCATTAAAAAGAAACTGTCAAAAAGACCAAAATACACTTCTAAATTATATTTCTCCTAAGCCTACATTAGATAAAGAGGATAAATAAGGTTTTTTTTTTCTGCCCCACCCCTTATTTATCCTTTTTATTTAATTTATGCTTAGGAGAAATATAATTTAGAAGAGTATTTTGGTCTTTTTTTTTAAAGTTTTTTTTAATGGTTTATGTTTAATATATATATATATATATATATATATATATATATAAGATAAATATATATATAAGTTTGGTGGTTAAATTTTAAATTCTGAAAAAACCACATACAGCACATATATTCGAATTAAGAATTTATTATTTGAAAATAATGGCTCATATATTCCTTTTGTCAAACAATAAATTCTTAATTCGAAACTTATATATTGCTCTATTCTTAAATATTGAGCTTTTCCTTTTTGGCTAGGATCACCTTGAAAGTATTACTTCAAGTAATATCTATCAGGAGTTTTCATCTGAATTCTATCAGTATCTTATCTCGCTCATATATATATATATATATATATTGGGAGGTATATTTAGTAAAAAAAAAAAAAACAGGGGAAAAAGTGCCCAATACTTTAGTAGAGCTAAATATGTTTTTATTATTTCAACCTCAAGGGTTTTTTGCTTAAATAATTACAAATTGTTTCAATCGACAGGGCAATAATATTATCCTGCCGATCTCTTCAGACAATTCAAGTCAAAATCAAAGAATCTTTCAAATTATAAATGAGCATCAAAAACCAAGATTTGAAGTGCTGTATAGAGAGGGGAAAGGGAGGGGGGGAATGGAAGAAAGGAAAAGGAAAAAAGGGGAAGAGGGGTGGGGAGAAATATAGATTATATGTCGTTAGAATTATAGTTAAAGATTAAGAATAGAAAGAAAGAAATTGAAGTTAAAATAAATTAAAAAGATGAGAGGGGTTGTTTTTTTTTTAAGAGAAAAAGAATGGAAAGGGAAAATATCACGGAGTTAGAAAGGGAAAGCAAAAGGGAAAAATAACGAATGGGAGTGTGTCAGACAAGTGCCAATAGAGGACAGCAGTAAAATAAATTGCACGTGTCAATGCAGTCATACATCGGTTAGAAGTTCGGTTATGTTCAGCTGTCTGGTGTAGATAGGGTAAATGTTATATTGTCTCTTTATATAAAGGGTTGTGTGATTGATTATCATAAAGGGAATCGTGTGTGGGTGACATGTATTTTCAGAACCTACCTCTGCTTCTTCGATGTTGGACCATCTGGAAATTTCTCATTCTGGAGGGAGACTTGATACCTGTTTTTGGATGAAGATTCAATCACTCCAAGACAAGGAATTAGTTCTATAGTTTTTATTTCACTTTCTCCAGATGTCCTGCAGAAGGTGGAAGTGAAATCGACCTGTGTGGGTTCTTCTTCTACACACGTCAGCGTTCGTCCCCTCCCCCCGTGAAGAGGAGGAGACAACGGGAAGCCGTCCGTTGTCTTCTGTGTCCAAATCAAATCTCAACGATTCAGCTAACCTGATCACATGACCCACACGCAATCAAATCAACTGATCTTTTACTTCCGGCCAACGTGTCTACACTATAACTCACCTCTTCCTCTCTCCCTCTCTCTATTCCTTAACATTCTCTCTCTCTCTCTCTCTCTCTCTCTCTCTCTCTCTCTCTCTCTCTCTCTCTCTCTCTCTCTCCATTCTCTAACATAAAGATACGTCCAGTATAAAAATAAGGTGGATACATACGGCCAATGGATTTAAGATAAGATTTTTTTATATAGATGAAACGGATAATGATTATAGATTTGTAAGTAAATAATCAGTAAAAGTTGATAGGATAGATAATTATTATATTTACTATTATTACTTATTATGATTATTATTACTTATTATGATTATTATTACTGATGGAATAAAAAATAAATCTAACTTCAATCAGCAGACATTTCTTTCAAACAACTTGTACATAACTCTCCAGACACAAATGAAAAGCAATGGACTCTGTACAGAACCCTGGTCTTCTCATACTTTAAAATTAATGTTGTAAAAAATAAATTAACACCCAACTCCCTTTCAACAAAATGATCAGAAAACTTCCCTCTTTTAGCAGTGGTTGAACTCACAATTTTGCATTAATTTGGACTGCTTATTTTTCTAAAGTGCTCAACTGTAATCTATCTATCTATATCTATATATATATATATATATATATATATATATATATATATATATATATATACAGACAAGACTTACTCACTGTATCACAGCTCTTTAGTGCAGTTAGGCAAGCAAATGCCTCAAGCCAAGAGTGAAACTCAACTGTCGAACTGATCGTCAGCATTAGTCACCCCATATTAATGATAACGTATTAAAATATGTGACTCCAGGGTGAGCAACCGTTAGTCTCTCTCTTGTATCATCCTTGGCCTTCGGGCCAGGATCACAGTGTAGCATCTGTTCCAGCAGATACTGCAAGCAAAGACCATATGTGGGGGCAACCCCACATATAAGACCTTGGTCAATGTAGGGGCAACCCTTCATACCAATTGTCACTATCCAGCTCCCCTACTCCCCAGGGAGTTGGTCCCCATTTCCCCTTCACTCCTCACATTAAAAATCGGCCTTGTGCCTAATTTGCTCGGTGGGGGAGCAAATAAATACTATCTGTTCCGGTAGATGCTGCAAGCAAAGACTAGCTATGACTAGCAAAGACCATATGTAGGGGTAACCCCACATATCTGAACTTGGTCAAGGTAGGGATCACCCTACGACCACAGTTACTATCCAGCTCCCATTTCCCACCTCTCGGGAGCAGGATCCCCCTTTCCCTCCCCCCTCCCCCTCTCTCCACATTAAAAAACGGCCTTGTGCCTAATTTGCTCAGTGGGGAAGCAAATAAATACCCTCTCTTGTATCATCATTGGCCTTCAGGTCAAGATCAAAGTGTAGTATCTGTTCCGGCAGATGCTGCAAGCTATGACTAGCTATGACTAGCAAAGACCAGATGTGGGGGCAACCCCACATGCCTGACCTTTAACCAGCTCCCATTTCCCACCTCTCGGGAGCTGGTCCCCATTTCCCTTCCCCCTCCCTTCACTCCTCACATTAAAAATTGGCCTTGTGCCTAATTTGCTCGGTGGGGGAGCAAATAAATACCATCTGTTCCGGCAGATACTGCAAGCAAAGACCATATGTGGGGGCAACCCCACATATAAGACCTTGGTCAATGTAGGGGCAACCCTTCATACCAATTGTCACTATCCAGCTCCCCTACTCCCCGGGGAGTTGGTCCCCATTTCCCCTTCACTCCTCACATTAAAAATCGGCCTTGTGCCTAATTTGCTCAGTGGGTGAGCAAATAAATACCTAAAAGTGTAGTATCTGTTCTTCAGATGCTGCACTTCAATTTCTTGTTCTCTCTCAGTGGAGGAGAAATCCTTCACGACTGAGACAATTTTTATTTTTTGTTCCTTTTCTCCACATTAAAAAACGACCCTGGTGTCTAACTCTGTCCCGTGGGGAGACATTGTAAATAGGAACCGTTAGTCTCTCTCTACCGATTCAATCAACACTAGAACCACTTGATTGTCACTTTGGTCTTGGGAACCATTTATTTACTTTCTATAGTATCCCTCCAAGTATTTAACTAACGTAGATCATCCATTCTTTCACAGACAAGTACTAAATAATCAGCAGACAACATTTCTTTGAAACAACTCGTACAGAACTCTCCGGACACAAATGAAAAGCAATGGACTTCATAGTTTAACATTAAATCTGTCAATAGATGTGCTTTTAATTCTAGTACGATTTTGAGTATTTCTGTACATTGCTTGAACAACCTTCACTAATCAATTCCATGACGGCAATTTGCACAAAGCCTAGCAAACAACATCTCTTGACAAAAGCTTTAAATCATTTGAGCTTCACTTTGATCTTGTTAACAGTCAATAATTTCGGACATTTTTTAAATGAAGGATAAAGACCATCAAGTTTGGTTTCACATATAGATGATGCAGCATGTTCTGCAACAAGTGCACGATCGATGCTATTCAAAAGTGCATCGCGAAGGTGCTTCTTGAGAGTACGCATGGGAAATGATTTTGTGTCATAAAACGGGAGTGATTTATCCGAACATTGCGGGATTGGCTTGACTTCGTATGCAAATATGCCAAGTATATATTTCCGAACAAGTTCAGTAGTGGAAGTTCCAGCATTTGCTTCTTTTCCAGAGCCAGTTTTTCAGTGATTTTAATCCCAGGAAGTTAATCGATTTAGTGGACATGTTTGAATTTGACCCATCGATTGGTAATTTCCTACTTCTTCTTCTTCTTCTTCTTTTTCTTCTTCTTCTTCTTCTTTCTTTTGATACTACAAACCTTTAACCATTAGTGTGATGTTGCCTTTGGTTTCTTGCACGTATTGTTATGTTGTTAAGATAACAGTTTCTCTTCCCAAACAAATCAATCAATGGCTTCTTAAAATAACAGTAAAACACTTATACTACTACAGTATTTTTTTGTTTGCAAATAATAGCAACTTGCTAAGACCACCGTAAAGCAGGCCTAGTCACTAAATAATGACGTCATGCATGAGCAATAAGCGAGTAAGATTCGTCGAACAGTCAGACTGTTAATGATGAATAAAAGCCTTTTACAAAAACAATTTTAAAAGAAAACGTTTTAAAAATGCATTGAAAAGGGAAAAATAAGAAACACGATTTATACTGAAATTGAACTTAATCAATATGTAATAAAAAAAAAAAAACAGGAATTAATTCAACCAAAAACAAAAAGTGTATCATGTTTCTGCGACAAGCGCAAATAAACATTTTATGGTTTCCTGGATTTTTAATACTAAAATTAGTTTATTGTTTAATTTAAAAAAATTCATAAAAAGAAACAGGAATAAAGGAACATTATTCGATTTAAACCGAAATTGAATTTTATTCAATATAAATATACATAAATACAAGAATTACGAATGCAAAATTATGTATGTTTGAAGCAGGAGACAATTAAATACTGCAAAAACTAAATCATGAATTTAGGGAACAAACAAGCAAATTAAAATCAAACGATAAATATTAAAAAAAAAAAAAAAGAAAAAAACGTTGATAATTATTATACAAAAATTTCCTGATAGAAATAATCAATTTGGAACACACACACACACACACACACACACACACACATGCGCGCGCACACACACACACACACGCACAAAAAGTTTTAACGGGATTTAAGAATTTAATTAGTTACCAAAAGTAAGTTAAAGTTCTTATCATAAATTCACGATGAGGTCTCAAATTTAGCTAAATTCCTATTTACTTTGCCTTCCCAAGAGGACAGAGTTAGACACCAAAGTCGTTTTTTTTTAATGTGGGCAAAAGAACAATAAAAAAATTGTCTCACTCGTAAAGGATTTCTCCTCCACTAACTGAGAACAAAAAATTGAAGTGTAGCATCAGAACAGATACTTCACTTTGATCTTGGCCTGAAATGTTTATTGATTTTTCATATCGAAAACTAGATACGGATTCTACATACGACAATTTGACAAATATACTGATGGAAAAAGAAAAGGGAGGAAGACCAAAAATGAACTGGAAACAATCGAGAGATATTTGATTGCAACGAGAAAAAAAAAAACTGAAGAAACTCTATGAGTGTGGTAGTATCAGCAGCAGGAGCAGCAGCAGTAGTCGAAAGAACCGCATATAAAATTAGGAAGTGTGCGCGAGAAGGAGAAGGAAAAAAATGGGGGGGAATGCAACACGTACTCGGAGAGAGAAAGAAAGATGACTTCAAAGAAAATGGACGTGTAGATAGCGAGGACGAGAATGGGTCAGTTGTGACCGGCATGCGGTTGGAAGGGGGAGAAACTCGAACCTGGTAAAATAAATATGTGGCAGCACGAGACTTTTTTAAGTGGTGCCGAGCGTAACGCTAATAAACACATTTCTAAAAAAAAAAAAGAAAAAATAACGATTCGGATATTTTATTCGTTTACTTTATTTGTTCGTCCGTTCGCGACGTAACGGCCACGTTACATAATTATCAAGTGTATTCATAAATTCAAACTGCATATATATATATATATATATATATATATATATATATATATATATATATATATATATATATATATATATTATGACAGTAGAGTTTAGTTTCATAGAAATACATCCAATGAAACAACATGTGCTTATAAAACAGTGCTCAATGAGTAAACAGAGCAGGTATATTAAGTTTATTTATACAAACATTGATGGCTACATATGTGCATACATGTTTCTGTAATTACCCGTGCTGGGGGGATTACGTCTTCATGTCGGTTTTCGAAGGTATTCTTGGCCTGAAGACGTAATTTCTGTAGAAATATATTTTCTTATAATATATATCAATCCTTATTTAAGAAGCTCAATGTAATTACAGAGCAATATAGAAAATAAATGACCAAAAGGTATATTCCAAAATTCATAATGTTGACCATCTTATAATTTATTCCTTTTATTCAGTTGACTTATACAATTCTTGACAGTATCTGTTTCGTGGCGCAAAATCAATCACTTAATTATTATATCAATCAGTGAATCTATTATGCCCTTAACTCATTAATATATCTGGGCATAATAGATTCACTGAGTGATATAGTAATTAAGTGAATATTTTGGAATATAACTTTTCGTCATTTATTCTCTCTCTCCCTCTCTCCCTCTCTCTCTCTCTCTCTCTCTCTCTCTATATATATATATATATATATATATATATATATATATATAATGAAATAAAAAAAATAATGAAATCCAAAATGATGTAGTGTTTACCTGATGTAGTCTTTTTCTAGTTAAGCTAGCGATGGAAGATGACATGTTTGTTTTTCTATCCATTTTATCTCTCGAGTTCGCTCAGTTGGAGATCAACTTTTCTTTGGACTACTGCACTATCCGAAAAAGCAATTTCCATTATTTCAGCTGCTTTGCAAACTTTCCAACCGAACTATTTATATTGCACTGGACTTAATTTTGGATTTCATTCTCTCTAAAGAATTATTTTGCCTTCCGGATTACCTTGAGAAGAGAATCTTCATGCAAGCTGAAAAAATGTGCGCGGTTTGTTTTTATTAGTTTTAACATTTCCTACATTTTTTCACTCGTTTTTTTTTTAAATATACATCGTTGCAAATTATGGCTATAATAAATCGCGATTTCACTTCATGCCATAACCAGAAAATTCTAGCATTGCTACAAATGTAATTTCTGATTTCTTTCTGTCCTCTGATAAGAAGAATAGCAAG
This sequence comes from Euprymna scolopes, assembly GCF_053919585.1. Lineage (NCBI taxonomy): Eukaryota > Metazoa > Mollusca > Cephalopoda > Sepiida > Sepiolidae > Euprymna > Euprymna scolopes. The sequence continues at coordinate 23,435,045 of NC_136493.1, forward strand.
AATATCATTCTCTGAAGCAAGCTCCATGGAATAAAGACTTTGTAAATAGTTTTTTTTTTGGAGTATTCACTCGAACAATAAATATTATAGTGTAAATTTTAACTTACAGTTTTAATTTTCTTTCTCTTATATATATATATATATATATATATATATATATATATATATATATATATATATATATATATATATATATATATATATATTGTTACGATCACGCCACGTAACAAAATTTTGTTTAAAATTAAGGAAAAAATAAATAGTCCTCTGGGTTTGATATATTTTGCCGAACAAGAGGGGATGGAAGAGATTCTTCCAAAACTAAAAAAAATATGAAATGGTTGAATGAACAACACGTGAAAGCAACGTAACACAAACACAAAAATCAAAGTTCAAAACAAATCATGAGGATAGGGGTGACTTACGCTTATGTCTAAAAACGCCGAACGAAAAATATATAAATAAACAACAAATAAGAACAAAAGTTCATCGCACACGAAAGCAGATTTTGTTACTTCAGTTGGTTATTTATTTGTTTTCCATGAAACAAAATGTGACACAAGGTCGGTTTAATGTGGGAGATAACCAGCTTCCCTCAAAAGGGGATTCTAGAAAAATAAAACTGCCTTAGTATAGAACGGTTTCCCCTCCATTGACTAAGAACAATAAATTTTAGTGCAGCATCTAAGCAGACACCACACTTTAGCCACTATTCCAGTACGAGTACCGGAGATCGACTGTTGTTCATCTTTAGCCTTGACAAATTTCTTTCCGACAGCACAATTTTTATCGAAATGAATGTAAATGTTGATTTACAAGTTTTCATATTCTTGTTTGGATTATTTGTCCATTGTAAACAAAGTTAACTTTTCAACAATGGAGAATTCAATATCCACTAAAGTGTAGCTTCATTTTTTTTTCTTTTGATTTCCCGGAACAAAGTTTCGCCGTCTGACCATCATGGACGCTTGCCGAGAAGTGTGTATAAAAAAAATGTATCGCTTTTTCCTTCTTCCTCCTATTTTCTCTTTTCTCCTTTTTCACCCGTATTCTGCTTGCCTCTCTTTTGCTTTCTTTGTCCATTTTTGGCGGTAAGTGTTCTAGGACCAAGAAGGGTCAGGCAGTGTGTGACCTTATCAAATAAATGACTCATCCTTAAGGACTGGGGGATGTTAAAACCTGTTGAGACTTTTATTCGACTCTCTCATACTCTCACTTTCTTCCTACGCTCTCCCTTCCATCGGTACAGGTTCTCTCTCTCTCTCTCTCTCTCTCTCCCTCTCTCTCTCTCTCTCGCCTTCTCTCTCTCTCTCTCTCGCTCTCTCTCTCTCTCTCTGTTCTTTTGCCTCGGCGATAATTGAAACAACAAAGAAAGCAAGATATATTTTCCGTCAGTTAAAAACATGAAATTTTAAATGTTTTCTCCCTAAAACACATATTATTATTATAAGCGATTATGTGACTATATATATATACACACATATATATATGTGTGTGTGTGCGTGTGTGTGTGTGTGTGTTTGTGTGTGTGTGTGTGTGTGTGTGAAGGAAAGAGTATTCCGAGGAAATAAAGGAACAAATCGAATTATCTGTCCATTAACGTTTTGTCTTTTTCTTCTGAAGAAATTGAAGAAAATAAAATGGCAATACAATATTTGAAAATATATTGTGAAAAGGGTGACTTTATTCTATTTCAGAACGAAACAAGTCGTTGAAATATTTTAAATTATACTCCTTGTGCAAAGGATAACCATGTTTTATTTCAGAACAAAAAAATCGTTGAAATATTTTAAATTATACTTGTGCAAAGCCTAACTTTGTCCTATTTCAGAACGAAAAAGTCGTTGTAAATTCAAAAATAGCGTTGTGAAAAGAGTAAAAAAATTTTAACGTCATATAGCCATTGATGTATTTTTAAAAGATATGATGCAATTTATTTTCTTTTTGGAATAAATATGGCCGTTATAAGTCAAATGTGGATGTATAACTGCAATGAAATGAGTGCATTTTTGTTATGTAATGTAATTATTGATTTTATGTATTAATTATCATATATGTACATATATATATATATATATATATATATATATATATATATATACAGAGAGACAAAAGAAGAGAGAGGGGGAGAATAAGCTAAAAAGATAAAGCGTAAAGTTACATAGGAACTGTACATTATCAAGTCAATAACGGTTAGAAAAGGTGAAATAAGGGAGAAACTCTTTTGGGCCATGGCATTTCAAAGCTAAATGAGGAGAAAAGCCGGCATTATGCAAAATTAAGGGTAAAAAGACAATGCCGACTTAAAAAATATTCAGATTAGAAATGGAAAAAAATGGGGGGGGAGCAATAATATGATGGAGACAACGAGAGAAGCGTATGAAAGAAATAATACACACACGCACACGTACACACATACACCCCCCACACACACACATATATATATATATATATATATATATATATATATATATATATGCGTTGTCGACTAAGTTACTGGGGAGAGGCATGTAAAGCTTCCTCCCGATGCACCATGGTCGGTCATCAATTAGAGCAGGCAATCAATCGATTTGATTGAAAAATGAAAGATCTCACAGATTTTGATGACAATAAAAGTATTGGAAGTGTGGAACATTAGTTGATAGGCGTTCAATCCTGAACAACATCGGGTCTCCCTGCTAGTATATATATATATATATATATATATATATATATATATATATATATATATATATATATATATTAAATAAAAGATGAGGAATAAAAGTTTTATATAAATTTATTATATCATCAGAAAAATAGGGAAAATTAAAAGGAGAACTTTAAGAAAGAAGGCCGATAGCCATTAGTCGCGTGCTCTCGTGTAATGAATGAATGCGTGAATGTAGGATTGACATGAAATTCTTAAAGATAAACTAAAATGACCGAAAAATGGGTTGAAATGACTTAAATAAATAAAAAGTAAATGACTTAGAAAATGACTTTAATGGACTTAAGGATGAATTGAATGACCTTAAAATGACTTGAATGCTTAAAAATAACTGGAATCCTTCAAAAACAACTTGAATGATCTGGAGAATGACTTGAATGGCTTTGAGACTGACTGGTTGTAAAGTAGGTGATCATTTTACATTAAATTAACACAGAAACGTGATCCCCCACTTTATATCACAAAGTTACAAACATAAGTACAGCATGTAGTAAGAACAGATACTACACTTAAAAAGCTAAGAACAGCATCTATTAACAACAGACCTTTGATCTTAACCAAAAAGGCCAAGCACAAAAGTGTTACGGACAGACCGACCGACCGACGGAGTGACTTATAAAGTCGCTTGCATGCGACTAAAAAGAAACCTCTTTAGGCCATGGCATTTCGAAGTTAAATGCTTCTTATCAGAAGAGGAGAAGGGCCAGAATTTTTTTTTTATCCATATTTGCATTTTGTATATTTCTAGCTCTTTTCCTCTTCTTAGCTTTGAAATGCCATGACCTAAAGAGGTTTTTTCTTCTTAATTTTTCTTTTTTTTATTTTCCTTATTCTTCTGATATTCTAAAATGATGCACAACTTTTATTCCACATTTTTACTCTATTCGTTTGCCCCTCTTTAATAGTGTTGAACTTGTCTCATCTTGATAATTTGTGCTTTGTTTAATATGTACTGTTTGATAACACAATTGCATTGTGTGTGTGTGTGTGTATGTGTGTGTGTGTGTGTGTGTGTGTGTGTGTGTGTGTGTGTGTGTGTGTGTGTGTGTGTGTGTGTGTGATGCACGTGTATATGTACATATGATTTTTAATGTCTCATTTTTTTTTCCTAATTCTTGATTGAATTTTTTTTTTTTTAATTTTATCTTTTTACAATATTGCTGTTCGAGGAGAGATTAAGTCGATCCTTCCTTGACCTGGAAGGACATAGTGTGATCATTCGCAAGTTATAACAATCAACCAATCAGAAGCTTCAAAAGTTATTATAAAATATGTCGAATTTTGGATTCAATCAGTTCGCCGTCGCCTCTGTCACGAAATGACTCAAGATCGGGACTACATTGATTCTTCGCCGATTTGATTTACTGCCGCCATCTTTGTTCAACATAATGTTGCAAATCTTAACAGATTTGCTTTGTTTAAGATATACTTTTTGATAACATAATTGCATTGTGTGTGTATGTGTATGTGTGTGTGGGGGGGGGTGTACATATGATGTTTAATCTTTCACTTAAATTTTTTTTTATTTCTTGATAGAATGTTTTGTTTTGTTTTTGTTTTTTTTATTATAATTATTTTATCTTTTTACAATATTGCTGTTCGAGGAGAGATTAAGTCGATCACTCTTTGACCTGGAAGGACATAATGTGATCATTTGCAATGATCTCTTAATATTTTTATTCAATTTAATTTACTGTCATGTTTCTGACGTTCCAGTCTCGCTTTTCTGTCTGCTTTCCCAAACATCTCATCTCATTTCCGTTCATTTTTTTTTTTTTTTTTTTTTTTTACACAGATCGAAATATTCTCTTCATATTTCCAATTTCTATCATTTGACAGACTTTTATAGCATAAAAACAAAAACACTTTTCCTTCTTTTGCGTTTTATTTTCATTATTTTCTATAATTTTCTTACGATTTCTTTAACGATGTTTTTTTTTTTTATTTTCGTTTATTTATTTATTTATTTATTTTATAATTATTTTTGTTTGCATCTGTTTCCTCCATTTTCTTTCCTTTCGTTCACCCCCTTTTTAATCTGTCTTTCTCATTTTTCATTTTTGATGCGTGTTAAGATAGAGTCAGCGGATCGATTTTTGAAAATATGTCGTTTTAAGCAAAACACAATATTACGTACTTAATTGTTATGTCGAAAATAGTAATATATCCAAAACTTACGAAAATTCATCGAGTAGAACAACCGCTATTGTGTTTTTATAAAAAAAAACAACTGAAGCATGCATGGTCCCCTGTGAGTGCACAGTAAACGAGGCATTTAAAAAATGACTAAGTTCAGCATTCCCCCCCCCCGCACCCATTTAGTCCCACAAGTCCCTAGGGGACGTCAAATCATGGTGAAAATGAACAAACGGTGCAGTTTTAGGCCTTAACATATGTAAATTTGAGTTCCGCACCATGCAAAAAAAAAAAAAAAAAATGACTAAGTCCATCATTTGCTCCCCCCCCCCATTTAGCCCTCAAAGTCCCCAAGACCTTAACATATTTAAATTTGAGTCCAGCACCATGCAAAACTGCTAAATAAACATACACAGAAAACTTTGGACAAATATGGTAAAATAGCCCCCAAATTTGAGTGTTTTTATTCGCCCAAGAAGAGCGCCTGGGGCACACCCAAGAGTTTTCGCGAAGTATAGACAAACAAAATTATATAGAAATCAGTTAGTTATAATTTTTCAGAAAGTTTTATGAAAATCCAAGGCATCAATCTTTTTTTTAATAAGCACAAAATTGTCAATTTTAGCCATTTTAAACCGAAAGGAATCCCTAGGGGAAACCGGAGTGATCCTGAAAAATCCGTTTTGTTACATTTTTACTCATATCATGTTCAATGTTTGTATAAAATTTCAAAAAATTCCAAGATCTAGTTATTGAGAAAATTTGAAACCGTAAACAGACAGTTATGTTTTTTTTTTTAATTTTTGGAGATGAAACGGTTTTAATAATTTTTATCTGATAAAGGACGACTATAAAGGGAGGTAATTCGTATCTTATCAATTAATGTTTGTGGTGATGATGTCTTTTGTGACACTAAGCACGCAGATTGAATAGGTGCTTCTTTACAAGGGGAATTGTTTATCAGTTGGTCTGTCAAAGTAAAGGGTAGAAATAGGGTTTTTCGTTGGTTTGTCAAAATAAACTTTTTAATAGCTTTGTCGCTAGAATTAGGTTTCAAATAAGATTTTCGTTGTTCTGTCAAAATAAAGTTATCAAAGAACATTTCATTTCTAAATTTACAAACTAAATGGAAATATCTTAAGCAAGGGGTGCACACACGCTTTTTCAGCATGAGATCTACTTATGACAGGACTAAGTCTAAATGATCTACCATCTACTAAAAATACAAAACACATTATTTATAAATATATCGTAAATTATTTTTTATATATGTACACTATATGCAAGTGTACGGTGCATTATTGCATCAACCCATATTGCATTGTACAACTCTATACATTTCTTTCTCGTTACCTTACTCTGATGATTTGTATTAGATTGAATTAACCCTAACCCTAACCCTATCCCTAACCCTATCCCTAACCCTATCCCTAACCCTAACCCTAACCCTAACCCGTAGCTGGTTATAGCCAGCTGCAAACTGACCTTTAGATGCTCATCAGTCATGGTGGAGCTGTATTTGAACTAAATGATCTTCATGTGGGGAAATGCTGACTCAGATAAATAATGCAGTGAAGAGGATAGCACATTTCCTGATGTTGGGGTACTTGCCCTCTGTGAGTAAGTTCCAGAATTGTCCATGAGTTCTTCATCAGCTGAATGTCAGCTTATAGCATTAGAATCTAATCCCTCACTCCAGAAGAGTTCGAGTGAAACAGTGTTACAATTTCCGATTGGCCTTCGGATCAAGATCAAAGTGTAGTATCTGTTCTTCAGATGCTATACTCCAATTTCTTGTTTCCTGTCAGTGGAGGAGAAATCCTTCACGACTGAGACAATTTTAATTTTTGTTCTCCACATTAAAAAACGACTTTGGTGTCTAACTCTATCCCGTGGGGATGCATTGTAAATAGGAACAACCTCAGCAGTTTCCTGGAAAGAGTAGCTCATGAAAATAGCGATTGGCTTGAGTAAGGCAAGGATTTTAAAGCAAAGTCTTGAAAGCGTCAAACTCTAACAGACAATTGCCAATTTTCTTTATGTAGCGTGCACTGTCAACCTTCGCACATGGCTGCTCTTGTGTCTCCAGCTCTGCCACGAGGTTCTGGAAGATTGCCAGTGCCAACATTTTTTTTTTTATTCTATGTGATCTACCCACAATATCTCTGCAATCGACCAGTCGATCGCGATCGACGTAATTGGCAGCCCTGTCTTAAGGTTATCTGTTCTTGAATGAATATTAATATCAATTTCTTTCCCATTTCTTTGTTTTCTTGATTTCGGCATTTTTTTGATCTGTCAATTTTTTCAAAATATGTTAAAACACTAAACACTTTTCTAGGTAGGTAGAAGAGTAACTTATTTTGACGTTGGTAACATTTATTTGTTTTTTTTTTAACCATTTTCACGCTTTTTTATCTATAGTAAAAAATATCCTAACTTTTTATTAAAATCTATTACATAACGCCCAAATACACTATATATATATATATATATATATATATATATATATATATATATATATATATATATATATATATATATATATATATAAAGGAGATTAGAACAATAGTCTAAAGAGCTGAGTGTATTTTAATGTAACAGTGAAATTACTAGTTTAATTAAAATACAGGAAAGAGAAAATGCTCGTTGTAATTTAGATATATAATAAGCTCGATAGTTAAATGTCCTAGAGCTAATTCAATATTAAGTAATGTGATTGATAATTTAAAATTTAAAAATCAAATTATAATTAAATTAAAAATCCGTTTCATAAGAAGGAACAACAACAAAATCAATTATCTGTACGATCGTTTCGGAAAACAATGCTTTTTATTGTGGTATACATCAAGTTATGTACAATAATTACATATAGTTTTTTAATAAGCAAGGTCTCCTCGTCATTATTAGCTCCCTATAACAGGTCGAGTTTATATACGTAATTGTAGATATGTTTCATAAGAAGGACTTGCAATTATCAACCAAATGCATCCCCATACCCCCTAAAGACACCTTTATAACCAGCTTAATTACAAGTATAAATATATTTATAAGGAACTTGAGATGGAAAGCTTACCATTTTGATAATCACCAAAATGAAACCACAGAACCAATGCACCACCAACCTGGAGAAATAAAAGAAACCAACCTCAGACAAGACAATGAAGAAAGAAAAGCAGCCAAATACTACAGACTTAAGCGAGTTAAGAAAAATAACCAAGAGACAAGAAAAGATAAAACCAAACCACAAATATTAGATAATAATACAAATAAACAGCAAACCAAAACCCGTAAACGTAAGAATAGACATAAGGAGATCCTATGGTTCAACCCCCCATATTCCAAAAACCTAGAGACAAACATAGCCAGAGAATTTTTTAAAATATTAGATAAGAACTTTAAAGCCCCCCATAGATATAATAAAATTTTCAATAAGAACACAATTAAAGTCTCTTACTCTACTATGCCTAACCTTCATCAGAAAATAATTAGCTCTAATAAGAAAATTAATAAACTACAAAATACAACTATACAAAATACATCGGACTGTAACTGTAGAAGAAAAATAAATGTCCCCTACAAGGCTCATGTAAAATTAAAAATGTTATCTATAGCTGCACAGTATCAAAAACTCCAAATCTACATGAACCTATTAACAGCCATAACTCAACTACCAGATTAAATAATAACACCAACTTAAACCAATCTACCGATCAATTACAAATCAACCCACCATATAATAATCCAACAACAGACCTAACGGAAAATAATCACAATAAGCAAGAGGTAATATATTTTGGTTCCACATCTGGCCTAATAAAACATAGAATTTCAACGCACAAACATTCTTTTAAAAATAACTCTCTGTCAAACCAAACTACTCTATCCAACTATATTTGGCAACTAAAAAACAGCAATATTTCTTTCAACTTAAAATGGCGAATAATTGAGACTTGCAAATCATATAAATCAGGAGATAAATTTTGTAAACTATGTACAAAAGAGACCCTAAAAATTTTAAAATATGAAGATATAAAAAATACAACCACACTATTAAATTCAAGACAGGAGCTTATATTTACATGCAGTCATAAACGTTGGTTTAAATTTAATAAATATAAACCACCTTAAATCATTAAAAATTACTTATTAGTAAAAATAGATTACAATTTTTTTTTAAATTTTTTTTTAAATTTTTTTTTTAATAAATTAAGTTAGACTAATTATCTCCCTTACACCCTTCAAATAAATAAAGTAAAGAAAACATGACAATTATCTCCCCTTACAACATGTAATTGCACAAGCAACATTCTAAATATAAACCGTAGCGTCTTTAAATCAAAAATACGCTAACGGAAATAATTTATTGCACGGGCGTCCCCCCCCCCTTTTAAAATTCATCATTCAATAAGATAAAAAGCTATAGCAAACATCTAAATGAGTATTTTAACCATAGTTCCTGATTTCAAAAAGCGAAAAATTAAAAAGTAAATATCTCTATATATTTTTAAAGCAAACTTATAATGTAAATTCAAATCTATATTTTTCTCTATTTATTTCTATCTCTAACCCATGTTAATTTTCTTATAAATTCTAAATCCAGACCTTTTATTTCAATTTTTTCAGATTCATCTGCCTCACTTTTAATGCTAGGTTTATTTATGGTGTCTTTTAAATTCAATAAAAACCCTTCAAAATTTGCTGACGAGGAGACCTTGCTTATTAAAAAACTATATGTAATTATTGTACATAACTTGATGTATACCACAATAAAAAGCATTGTTTTCCGAAACGATCGTACAGATAATTGATTTTGTTGTTGTTCCTTCTTATGAAACGGATTTTTAGTTTAATTATAATTTGATTTTTAAATTTTAAATTATCAATCACATTACTTAATATTATATATATATATATGTATATATATTATTATTATTATTATTATTATTATTATTATTATTATTATTATTATTATTATTATTATTAAACAAATGACTAGACGTAATACACGGATGTTTGCACAAAATTAGATACTTAATTTTAAGCACTTGAGGAGATTAGGGGGAAAAAGTAGGAAAAACTAAATGCATAACATAAGGAAAGATAAAAGGTGCAAGGGGGTAATCCTTGATATAAAAACTGATACCATGAGAGTGACCTCCCCTTTAAACAGAGGGATCAGAAGCAAAAAAAAAGGAATATTAAAATAAACACACGTAAATGTAGAAATAAAATGATAAGATAATTGGAAAAAACAAATAGGAAATGAAAGAAAAGGGGGGATTTAAACAAAAATAAATAATAGATAACTAAAAAATAAATAAAAAGTAAGAATACGAAACTACGGGTTAAAACGGAAAACTATTTTCACATAACACAAAAAGATGGCGGAAGTGAGGAAACATGGCTTTGAAGTCTTTTTACCCGAATACGATGTTCAGCATGATAAAAATATACCTTTTGTTGTAAAAATCTAATGGAAAAACATCCGAAGAAGTTGGTGGGGACAGGATATTTTTATGGACACATAAATCGTAAAATTGCCTTCCTACTAATGAAACAGCTGTAATGGAAAAAAATCCAGGAAATAAACAAAGGTTATAAAAAAGAGACTCACGTTTCTTTTTTATAACCTTCGTTTATTTCCTATATATATATATATATATATATATATATATATATATATATATATATATATATAAAGACTTTTTGCAAACTAAATAGGCATATCTTAAGGTTATCTGATCCTTAATTAATATTAGTATCACTTTCTTTTCTCTTTCTTTTTTTCTTTATTCCGCCATTATTTTATTTTTATTTTTTGCTCTGTCAATTTGTTTCCTCATTTTTTAATACCTCAACAAGGATTTGATTAATTTCCTTTTACCTGGAATTTTCAATTGAAAACCATTTTACAAGAAGAAATTCAAACCAATTTAATGTCTTTTTTTACCAGATATTGCACGGATTATAATTCGATCAACTTTTGCTTTCGTTCTTGATTGACTTGTTTGAAAATTACTTAAATCCAAATCTCATTCATTTGACTGACCTTTTAAATTAGAACCCCCCCCCCCAAAAAAAAATAAAACACACACAAACACAAACTTAAAGATTACCTCGTCCACAAAACAGAAAAAATGTTATGTCCCTTTTTTATGCTAAAACTAGTCGAAAATACACGACGATGAAATGAATCTCTCAAACAAAACGGTCTTGCACTATTTTTATGCATTAAAATCAAGATTAAACCTTAAAGTCTCTTACTCTACTATGCCTAACCTTCATCAGAAAATAATTAGCTCTAATAATAAGAAAATTAATAAACTACAAAAAATCCTTAATCGTGTAGGCTTCGACCGTCACATGCTTGCCATTTTCGCTTATCCTAATGTAACAATCGACACCATGTGTTTTCTCAAACTGAACAAATGATTTAAATTAAGTTAAAACACTAAAAACGTATCCAGGTAAGTAGAAAAGTAATTTATTTTATTTTATTTGTTTTTGTTTTTTTTTGTTGCTTTTTTTTCATCAAATTTACGTTTTGTTGTCTATAGAAAATAGAGATTAATCTATTGCATAACATACACACACATTATATATATATATATATATATATATATATATATATATATATATATATATATATATATATATATATATACAACACTAGCATTTCAGCCCGGCCTTGTTTCCCGGATCTTTGGATGTGTATGTTGAGCAAAAAAAATAAATAAATAAAAAGTGGTAGTAGGAAGGTAGGCTCGAACCCGTACCGCTAAGGAGAAAAAGAACGGAGAAAAAACCTGACATCTTTGCGGTTACGGCCACTGCCAAACGTGAAGTGATTCATGTTTAAATTAAGGCTAGACAATCGAAAGGAGAGGATAACTTTCAAAAATATCGGCGAAAAAAGCTACACTCCCCCCCCCGTAGAAAAGCGCCTAGTTGAAGGTGAAGGTATTAATGTTATTAGCCAATTTTTCGATATTTGTCGTATGAAAGGTCGAACTTTAAAAAGATACTAATATTGGTAAAATCCGTTGCCTTGTCGAAAGTTTTAGGCACACATACATACATACATACATACATACATACATACATACATAGATTTATATATTAGTAACTGGAAATGTTCGACCCAAACCAATTAAAAAGCTTTCCCTATCTCTGAATACCCTTTATGTAAAATTTCAAATGTTTAGACCGAAAATTGTCGGAGTAGTTTGGTAGAGTGCTGAAAGGTCAAATCGTTGAACTTTGACCCCTTAATCGCCAAATTTCTGGCCAAAAACCGATCACATAGATTTTCCCAAATCTCAGTACCTGTATATCAAATTTCGAGTCTGTAGACTTAAAATTGACTGAGTTATTGCGTAGGGAAATGGACACAGTCAGACAGACACACACAGACACACAGATACACAGACAGACACATAGACACACAGACATGTTCACTTTTATATATATATATATATATATATATATATATATATATATATATATATATATATATATATATATATAACTTTTTATATTTTAACTTACTTAGCATTGAACTATTACCGTAAGGACCATAAAATAAAGATAAAACGTTCCATCAATAATATTAGAATTAATTTCACAATTAGCTAATAAACATTAGTATATTCTAAACTTTATGTCAATCCTCTTTCTAAGGATAATATAGATACGTATAAAATTAATAATAATTAGCACCTCATGGGCAACACATATAACTTGAGTTGACAGAACAAATACAATTTAAATTGACAATGAGGTTTGAGGTTAAACTAGGAAAAATCAGGAAAAAAAGAATTATTCAATTTACGTATCTGGCCCATCTCTTTATTTTAGTTTATTTTGGTTTTTGTTGTTATATCCATATTATTATTCCTCCTCCTTTCTTCCCCCCCCCCCCCCCGAACCAAGTCCCTATATCTTGTACACGACCTAACCTCAATTAAGCGACCGGCCAAACTTTATGATTCTTAGATTCTACTTGAAGAGATATCTATCTATTTTTATTTTTATAGAGATGTCTGTATGTTTAAGTGTGTGTATATATGTATATGTGTATATATGTATATATGTGTATGTATGTTTGTAAGTTGTATCTGTATATATATAACATATGTATATTGTGTGTAAGTGTTGAGTTTGTATATGTGTGTTCATGTGTATATTAGGATGAATAGGCACAAATGTCTCACCCCACCTCCTACCACTTACCATTACCTACTCTCCCTAACACTTCGCCACACTAAATATAATATAAGCTTCTAATGAAAAGGCTTCCACCAGACTTTGAAATTATTATCGGCTGGACCCAAAACAAATTTAAACAAGCACTTGCCCGATTCGGATATGTACACAGCTATGCGGATTACCCAGGATATAACTTGGAAACTATTACCAAACGGATGTAAAGAACGTATAATATGGATTTTACCAAACAAGTTGGATCAACAAAAACATTCATATCCTTTTTCTACAAATACTCCTGCTACAAGACTTCTGATAAATGTATTATTTTCACTTTGACTTTCCATGTCTCACTGACTTTAGCAAATAGGGTGCATACCTTTATAACTATTTGCTAATATTTTCACTCCTCTGATGAGATGGTAGACATCGAAACCCTATAGGTTAAGGAGATAAACTTTCTAAAACATTCTTTGTCTTGCTTAGAATAATAAAAATTCTTTGATATGAAACTCAGCCACTTCATTTCATTTCAATGAGAGTTTTTTGAAATTCATTGAATTACAATTTAATTTATTTGCTCTATCTTGCATATCGAGCAATTCTTGTTTAGATGGGATAACTTATAGAACATTACTGCCAGTAATATTTTGTAAACCAACAATCTCACGTTTACATAACCACTATTTGTTAAATAAAAACTATTTCGAAGTATATATATATATATATATATATATATATATATATATATATATATATATATATATATCCATGGATTAAGGAAATTAATATAACCCCTTCTATATATTCCTTTTGTCAAACAATAAATTCTTAAATCGAATATATGTCTATATATATTGTTTTTTTTTTCAGAATTTAAAATTTAACCACGAAACTTATATGTTGCTCTATTCTTAAATATTGAGCTTTTCCTTTTTGGCTAGGATCTCCTTGAAAGTATTACTTCACGTAATATCTATCAGGATTTTTCATCTGAATTCTATCAGTGTCTTATCTCGCTTATATATATATATATATATATATATATATATATATATATATATATATATATATATATACATACATACATACATATTACTTTAGTTCCTTCAGCTATAATCGAAATTGAAAATATGAAGAATTCTTGGTAAAATTAGTTATAAAAAATAGATGACTTGAGTGCCATCAGCTATAATCTAAACCAAGACAAAAACTTATGAAGAATTCTTGTTAAATTATTTATTACAAAAAATGAAAGGTCATAACAATTAACCGACTTCGTCGATTGATACCAATTGCCTCCCTTTATAGTCGTCCTTTATCAGATAAAAATCATTAAAACCGTTTCCTCTCCAAAATTAAAAAAAAAAAACATGACTGTCTGTTTACGGTTTCAAATTGGTTATTTTATTTTATAATTTAAATAAAAGTCATGTCGAGAGGTGCCTTCAATAAGTTTCTAGACTTTTTTCTACAAACTTTTAAAATTGTTGTAGACTCTTGAGAATGTATGTATGTTGTTGCTATGCGTCTTATGAGATGACTGATCAGTTTTTATGATTTCGGGTTCAAATGAACAGCTACAGCAGGAATTGAAATACACCCTACTAAAGCTTGATTGTCACAGCTGGTGAATTTCAAAAATCAAATCTAGATGTAAGGACACTTTAGAAGAACGATATGCAATAAAATTCTGTTTTAAACTTGAAAAAAATGTCACAGAAACGTATGGAATGCTTCAGACTGGTTTTGGATCATCTTGCATGAATCGAGCATCAGTCTTGGAGTGAGATTAAAGGAAGGCAATGAGTCTGTAAGGAATGATGAGAGGGGTGGTAGGAGTAAGGAAGTTAGAACACCAGAGTTGATTGGCCAAATAAAGAATTTCATGGATAAATACCGTCATATGTCTATAGAGACAATAAGTTCACAGTTTGATGTCAGTGTTGGAATTGTACACAGACTTATTCATGAGGAATTGAAGATGCAGAAGATTTGCATGCAGTTGGTCCCAAGGATGCTCAGAGAACTCCATCCTTGCCAGAGACTATTTGATCAAGATGGATATCAAGACAGTTCCTCGCCCTTCATGTAGTCCAGACCTTGCTCTCTGTGACATTTGTTTATTATCTAAGCTCAAGAAAAACCTTAGAGGCTGCCGTTATGAGACAAGTGAGGAGATGAAAGAGGCTGTGATGCTCACACAAGAGAACTTTCTTCCACGAGTTGTTGAAATGGCACAACAAGTATATAGCAGCCGGAGGAGATTACTTTAAAGAAGACTAAAGTTTACTATCAATAGAAGTGCACATATGATAAAACTTATTGAAGGTACCTCATATTAATATTACCGCGAACACTGGCAAAGCGTAATCTTTTCTGCCCTTTTGAACGGAAGATCTATACTTGTAAAGAACACAACGTAAAACATTTGGTTCTGAACTTTATTAGACGAGGATCCGTAGCACTACGGATAAAGTACTTGATAAAATCTAGCTGTAAAAATTACGCTTTTCTGGAGGTTGAAGGTTCAATCCTCAGTGCAGACGATATTCCAAATACAATTGTGAATTGCTTCAGACTTCTTGCTTCGAAATTCCGTGCAGATTCCAGAGTTTTGCCAAAAGATACATGAGTTCGACAAAATACACCTGAAGAAAGTCGAAGGTTACATCGGCCGAAACGTTGTGCAAACAATGCGGATTTATTTCTTGAATTTTACTAGTATGAAACAGTTTTGTTTCTTGTTGATGTCTTTTCTTTCCTTTTTTTTTTTTTTTTTTGTTTCCCTTAGTCTTCAAACTGTATTCATATTCTCGTAAAACAAACTGAGGGAAAAAAACATTTAAAATTACTGCATCACTAATGTTATAAAAAAACACACACACAAAAACAAAAACAAAAATACCCAAATAAGAATTACCGATACTAAAATTGTACCCGTTTATAAATCGAAGAACTTATTACGATTTCAGCGGACATTAAATGCATAAATCACTCTTAGCCATTTGTATAAAAAAAGACTCACATGAAGAAGTTTTTATAAAAGTAAAATTATAAAAATATGTACTCTATAACTTTATTACTTCAGTTACTTGTATCGATGTATGCGTGTGCCTTTAATTTTTTTTTCTTTTTACAGTCGCCATTTTGTTTTCGTAAGGTGATATGAATATTTAGTGAATAGACTATCGCTGTCCTGTTTAACTCTTTAAAAGTAAATATTATAAAAATATGAAATTTATTACTTTTATTTCATACGACAAATATCGAAAAATTGGCTAAAAACATTAATACCTTCACCTTCAACTAGGCACTTTTCTACGGGGGGGGGGAGTGTAACTTTTTTCGCCGATATTTTTGAAAGTTATCCTCTACTTTCGATTGTCTAGCCTTAATTTAAACATGAATCACTTCACGTTTGGCAGTGGCCGTAACCGCAAAGACGTCAGGTTTTTTCCTCGTTCTTTTTCTCCTTCGCGGTACGGGTTCGAGCCTGCCTTCCTACTACCACTTTTTATTTATTTATTTTTTTGCTCAACATACACATCCAAACACCCGGGCAATAAGGCCGGGCTGAAATGCTAGTATATATATATATATATATATATATATATATATATATATATATATATATACTAGCGGGGGTACCCCGCGTTGCCCGAGTGTTTGTTTCCGGGACGGGGGGGGAGTTTTAAAAAATGTTATGGTAGGTAAGTAGGAAGGATCAAACCCGGAGTCATGAGTAAAAGTAGGAAAATAAAGTGTGAAAAAAAAAAAAAAAAAAAAACATCTGCAACGTTAACAGTTCGGCCACCAAGAAAAGTCCATTCCAGTTGTTTAGGGAAAAAAAACAAAAAAAACGACTACGGTAGGTCGGCGCGAACGTGAAAATATAATGTGAATTGTCCAGCACGCTAACAACTACGCCACAGAGCACTGCAGCTTAGTTTAGTGATTTTAAATAACTTCACATGAAAGAACTACGAAGCCAAACCGGTGTTCTCTTCTCAACTGTTCCTTGTGAACGATCCCCAAACGGTGTTAAGTGGTGGCAGGGGGAGGAGGAATTTATTAGAGAGAAAATATTTTACCACTTCCATTGATCTTAACCGATTTTGGCCGTGACTTCTCAGCAGAAAAAGTATAGAAATCTAAGATTATCGAAGAATTTGAGAAATAATAAGCCTATAACACACCTCAGATATTGTTCTGCCGTTTGTGCATATTATATTTGCATGAAATATCTTGATTTTTAATCCTATTAAGGTCAAAATCCGACGGGAAAAAATGAGTTCATTTTATTTATATAGATAGCGGGGGTACCCGGCGTTGCCCGAGTGTTTGTTTCCGGGACGGGGGGGGGGAGTTTTAAAAAATGTTATGGTAGGTAAGTAGGAAGGATCAAACCCGGAGTCATGAGTAAAAGTAGGAAAATAAAGTGTGAAAAAAAAAAAAAAAAAAAAAACATCTGCAACGTTAACAGTTCGGCCACCAAGAAAAGTCCATTCCAGTTGTTTAGGGAAAAAAACCCAAAAAAAACGACTACGGTAGGTCGGCGCGAACGTGAAAATATAATGTGAATTGTCCAGCACGCTAACAACTACGCCACAGAGCACTGCAGCTTAGTTTAGTGATTTTAAATAACTTCACATGAAAGAACTACGAAGCCAAACCGGTGTTCTCTTCTCAACTGTTCCTTGTGAACGATCCCCAAACGGTGTTAAGTGGTGGCAGGGGGAGGAGGAATTTATTAGAGAGAAAATATTTTACCACTTCCATTGATCTTAACCGATTTTGGCCGTGACTTCTCAGCAGAAAAAGTATAGAAATCTAAGATTATCGAGGAATTTGAGAAATAATAAGCCTATAACACACCTCAGATATTGTTCTGCCGTTTGTGCATATTATATTTGCATGAAATATCTTGATTTTTAATCCTATTAAGGTCAAAATCAGACAGGAAAAAATGAGTTCATTTTATTTATATAGAAGAAAATAGAAGAAAGTGAAGAGAAGAAGAGAAGAGAAGATATATATATATATATATATATATATATATATATATATATATATATATATATATATATATATATATATAAGCAGTCCGTAAGGATTAAGTTTAGAATAGAATAAGTACTGTAAACTTCGAGGAAATATAAATATTAATATTTATATAGTAATCCCCACCAAATAAAAAAGCTCAATACAACCAAAATAGGATATAGAGCTTGTTATAGAAGAAAACCATTAAAGACTGTAAAAATATAATAATTTATTGTTCACCAAGATACTCAGAAAAAGTATCAACAAATTTATAGCTCGCTATCATATTTATTTGCTAATATCTTTCCTCTGATGAGAAGACGCATTTCTTTGAAACTCCGCGGATTAAGGAAATTTCGGGTTTGTATTACTGTACTCATAGATTCGAAAAAGTTGCCAAAAAACAAATATATAACAAATAAATGTTATCAAAGGCAAGATAAGTTACTTTTTTACCAAACTGGATATATTTTTCGTGTTTTTATTCAATTTAACATGTTTATTCAGCTCGACAAGCATACAGTGTTTACCGATGTATTGGAAAATTCAAAATGGTGGCCGACACTCTCTTTAACACGGTAAGTTCACGAAAAGATGTTATAAATAATAAACTAGACAAAATACTGTTAGAAATTCGCTCATTATATGTTACCGTGACATAAGTTGGCATATATTCGGTGTTTTATTTTTCATTGTATTTTGTCTAGTTTATTATTTATAACACCTTTTCCCAAACTTACCATGTTAAAGAGAGTGTTGGGCGCTATTTTGAATTTTCCAATACATCGGTAAACACTGCATCTTTTTCGATCTGAATGAACATGTTACATTGAATAAAAACACAAAAAATATATACAGTTCAGTAGAAAAGTAACTTATCGTGCCTTTGATAACATTTATTTGTTATATATTTGTTTTTTGACAACTTTTTCGAATCTATGTGTACAGTAATACAAACCCGAAATTTCAATATACCTCTTTTGAGTAGAACAATAAAGTAATATATTTTTACAGTTTTTAATTTTTTTTCTTATATATATGTGTGGGGGGGGTTAATTTTTTTTTTTCTTATTCCAGACTCCATTTCGATTTTGATGAATATTAAGTAAAAGGCTATCGTTGTACTGTTTAACTCTTTACCTAGCCCTCGCCTCGAATAAGCGGTTATTTATTTTCTTCATAGATTCATCTATTTGAATTCGATATTTTAAGTGTTATCTGCTGGGTGGGGTGAAGGGAAGGTAAACCCAAACCACTTGTGTGTATTTTTTTTTTTTTTTTTTTTTGTGGATAATACGTCGACATATTCTGGCAGCTTACATAAACCGCCGGAATATGCGGAGGGAGCGCTGATCAAATTTGAAAACGATAAAAAATATAAAAACATCATGATAGAAACCATTTACTGCATAATAATTTCAATAAAGAGAAATAGCAATACGATATTTAAAAAAAAAAAAACTCAAGCTACGATAAGTTTCATGAGTAAATATTTATTTATTTATTTATTTTTGTAAAATAAATACTAGTGAGACCTATGGAATGTTGCCATATCTGGGCAGGAGATGCTTAGCGCTCATATCCTGTCTCGATAGAGTTTAAAACTGGCTTTAAAACCTATTGCGTGATGCTTTTTTCTATTCCCTGCTATCTCTTTCCCACGTTGCGAGTTTTTGTTCTATCATTATTTTCATGGCAAGTGCTCATCTGAGCTCTAGTCCATAACTCCTCTTGCCAAACTTTCACAAAATCACTCCTCTAGCTACAACCGCTATTATCATTTCCCCTACTCTCTATCTGTATCTAAATCTAAATGCAGATTCCATGGACAAAGTTTCTTTTTTAAAACTGTCCGCCCGTGAAACACTGCTCTACTGGCCTGCTTCCCGGGTGAATACAACATGGTAGCCTTCAAATCTAATGTAAAAAGGTTCTTGTTGAGCCGTCCTCTTAAATAATCAACTTCGATCCAATCTACACCATTAATGATTACTACACTACCACCTTAGATTCATTAACCCTTATCCTCGAGTGGCCTTCGGGTCTTGATAAGCGGTGACTCTAAAGTAAATAAAAGTACAAAAATAAATATTGGCTGCGAGTGAAATAAAAAGAGGAGTATAAAAATAAATGTTGGCTATGAGTGAAATTAAAAAAGAATATAAAAATAAGTGTTGGCTATGAGTGAAATTAAACAGGAGTATAAAAATAAATGTTGGCTATGAGTGAAATTAAACAGGAGTATAAAAATAAATGTTGGCTATGAGTGAAATTAAAAAGGAGTGCAAAAATAAATGTTGGCTATGAGTGAAATAAAAAAAGGAGTATAAAAATAAATGTTGGCTGTGAGTGAAATTAAAAAAGAGTATAAAAATAAGTGTTGGCTATGAGTGAAATTAAACAGGAGTATAAAAATAAATGTTGGCTATGAGTGAAATTAAAAAGGTGTGCAAAAATAAATGTTGGCTATGAGTGAAATAAAAAAAGGAGTATAAAAATAAATGTTGGCTGTGAGTGAAATTAAAAAGGAGTATAAAAATAAATGTTGGCTATGAGTGAAATTAAAAAGGAGTATAAAAATAAATGTTGGCTATGAGTGAAATTAAAAAGGAGTATAAAAATAAATGTTGGCTATGAGTGAAATTAAAAAGGAGTATAAAAATAAATGTTGGCTGTGAGTGAAATTAAAAAGGAGTATAAAGATAATTATTGGCAGTGAGTGAAATTAAAAAGGAGTATAAAAATAAATGTTGGCTATGAGTGAAATTAAAAAGGAGTGCAAAAATAAATGTTGGCTATGAGTGAAATTAAAAAGGAGTGCAAAAATAAATGTTGGCTATGAGTGAAATTAAAAAGGAGTGCAAAAATAAATGTTGGCTATGAGTGAAATTAAAAAGGAGTATAAAAATAAATGTTGGCTATGAGTGAAATTAAAAAGGAGTATAAAAATAAGTGTTGGCTATGAGTAAAATTAAAAAGGAGTATAAAAATAAATGTTGGCTATGAGTGAAATTAAAAAGGAATGCAAAAATAAATGTTGGCTATGAGTGAAATTAAAAAGGAGTGCAAAAATAAATGTTGGCTATGAGTAAAATTAAAAAGGAGTATAAAAATAAGTGTTGGCTATGAGTGAAATTAAAAAGGAGTATAAAAATAAATGTTGGCTATGAGTAAAATTAAAAAGGAGTATAAAAATAAGTGTTGGCTATGAGTGAAATTAAAAAGGAGTATAAAAATAAATGTTGGCTATGAGTGAAATTAAAAAGGAGTATAAAAATAAATGTTGGCTATGAGTGAAATAAAAAAAGGAGTATAAAAATAAATGTTGGATGTGAGTGAAATTAAAAAGGAGTATAAAAATAAATGTTGGCTATGAGTGAAATTAAAAAGGAGTATAAAAATAAATGTTGGCTGTGAGTGAAATTAAAAAGGAGTATAAAAATAAATGTTGGCTGTGAGTGAAATTAAAAAGGAGTATAAAGATAATTATTGGCAGTGAGTGAAATTAAAAAGGAGTATAAAAATAAATGTTGGCTGTGAGTGAAATTAAAAAGGAGTATAAAAATAATTATTGGCAGTGAGTGAAATTAAAAAGGAGTACAAAAAAAAATGTTGGCGGCGAGTGAAATTAAACAGGAGTATAAAAGTAAGTGTTGGCTATGAGTGAAATGAAAAAGGAGTACAAAAATAACTATTGACTTTGAATGAAATTAAAAAGGAGTATAAAAATAATTTCTTGCTGCGATTGAAATTAAAACAGAGTATAAAAATAAATGTTGACTGCGATTGAAATTAAAAAGGAGTATCAAAATAAATATTGGTTATAATAGAAGGAAGGCTGAACAAGAAACGATTGCAAAAGAGAGTTTTTGAATGATAGGTAGGCAATCAATCTGACAGACGGATGACAGATGTGCAAAACGAAAACCGTGGACACTTAAGGAAGTTGAAACAATGCAGAGGTTTATTCAAACAGACATCTGCAGATTGTCATTAGCGATCGAATGACATTTATTGGATGTCGACCGTCTCGTAAATTGCCCACTATTGACAACTTAATGACAGCCGTCACCGCGTAGGTGAGTCATTGTGAATAGACAACCACAAGAAGGCATGTTTGCACCAACGATGTGTACAACATCTCCTTCAAAGACAAACCCAATACAACAACGGATATTTTCCATACAATTATGTGAATTTCTACTTAAGCACTTGATATCGACATTAATGTTTATATACAAACGTAGATTCTTTTTTCATAAACTATATATCCAGCTTGGGAAACTGGCATGGTCTATCCTTCTCTCGAGGGTAAATGGTCCTCTCTTAAGCCGTGGTAGACAACCCATCTAGTAATGGCGTCACGATAAAAAGAATATACCCTTGATAGCCCTAGCGAAGCATCAAGTATTCAGCTGCGGACAAGATTTTAATTACACTACAAATTAAGATCAAAGTGTAGTATCTGTTCTTCAGATGCTGCACTTCTATTTCTTGTTCTCTTTCGGTGGAGGAGAAATCCTTCACGACTGAGACAATTTTTATTTTTGTACCTTTTCTCCACGTTAAAAAACGACCCTGGTGTCTAACTCTGTCCCGTGGGGAGGCATAGTAAATAGGTACACTACAAATTCGTGTAAGGAGTTCAATCTTGGCTTTGGCCGCATGTTACATAACTTCGACCTGAGCAATGGTCGGGCAACATCCCGTTGACCACCTTGAAGATGTACATGAGAATCTTTGGAATTCCATCATCTTGCATCCGTACAGCATGACCAGCCCATTGTTAATGTGCCCTAATGAGGAAGCTCTCAATTCCATTAATGTTACGCGTCATTAGAAGATCAGCATTGGATCTTTAGGGTCAGTCCACAGATTGTTTGGAGAAATCCCGTGTGTGTGTGTGTGTGTGTGTGTGTGTGGGTGTGTGTGTGTGTGTGTGTGTGTGTGTGTGTGTGTGTGTGTGTGTGTGTGTGTGTGTAGTATTTTCGGAAGTTTTCTAATCTCGTAGATAAAAGTAATAAAAAAAATGTTTTTATTTCTTTTATTCAAACGCAACAACAAAAAAGTTAAAAAAAATACGCACGGGGAAGTAATAAGAACTAGCGCATTCCTTTAAACGGTTGAACGAAACGATGGTACACACGAAGTCTTAGTATTGGCAAGTAAAAATTCCAAAATAGCACCCCATTGTCCAGGTATATTTATGGGAAAATAAGACAAGACAAATATGGAACCCAAAATTAAATGGGAAATCATAAAAAGAAAAGAAAACCAGTGGAAAAAAAGAAGACAAGCATGACTATTTAGCGGTTGTGAGAATTGCAGATTGTGTTTGGAGGAGAAACTGCAAATTCCAGCTTACAAAAATAGCTCCAGTTTGTTAAACGCAAGAAGCGAACTAATGGCCACATGCACGCAGAGAAGTGCATTCCTAATATTCCACATTGACACTCAAATACAAACAAAGATCAATTTTATATACATATACTAGCAGACGTACCCTGCGTTTCCCGATATTAAACGTAACGTTAAATTCCTTTAAAAAAAAAATTAAGTAAAAAAAAAAACGGAAAAAACCTGAGATATATGTATGCGAGTATTATGTTTCTTTTTTTAGTAAAACCGTTCATTTCTTGTAAGTAAAAATAAAAATATTCGAGCTGAGATTAAAAACATAACCTAAAGACTGGGATTCAAGTACGATAATCATTTAAGCCAGCTTCCCACGATCTTTAAAAAGCGTTTTCAAATTTACTTATTCTTAACATAAGGAAGCTATCAAGTGAACAATTCGCATGTGAGGAAAATGGCTTACCTTACAAACGTCCTCGTGTCTGTCTGTCCTGTGAGTCGCACGCGTCGAGAAAGAAAGAAAGAGTCCATCATGGCGGCGGTGACGTTTTGTAGTGAACGAAGTCTCGCGGGATCAAGTGTGCGTGCCTCATAAAAACAGGTCACTTGTGGGTGGGAGAGGAAGGAGAGAAATCATTTGACGTTTGAGAAGCGGCAAAGTCAGTGGGAAGAATTTGTGTGAGCAGTGAGTTTTGCCTGTTGATGGACTGCATTGCACATGCGCAGTCGTGAAATAGTTTATAAATACATAAAAGTCCGATGACCCCCCCAAGAACTGGCTTTTTAATCTTTACCCTTTAGCAGCCATTTTTTCGGATGAAAGCTGATTAAAACGATTTCCACATGTCTAAATACCCTATATACCAAATTTCGATCCCGATTAAATTACTGATTACATACTAAATTTCCAATTTCGATACAATTAGCTATTCCGATTCCGATTCTGTATAAATCTCCAAATATTTTACTGGGAAATTGTTATTTTCCCCCCGATTTCTGTAAAAAAAAAAACACATGTTAAATGTACATATATTTTCTCAAACCCAAAACACACGCTTGTGGAGATGATCTATAGATTGTAATTTAAAACCAATAAATGTTTTAGATTTTATTATTACAACCGGCAGTAGAAGATTTTGTTGTAAACAAAATCAAATAAATAAATAAAGATAATTAAAAAGGAATCGTTTATGGCACCGGAAAATAGGCACACATTTTTTTTAACCCTAAAAAGATTCCGATTTTTTCGATCTCCGATTCCGATTAATCGTGCCAACACACACACACACACCCACACACACACACACACACACACACACAGATATATATAAATATATTTATTTATATTTTTATATATATTTATTCATTTATATTATATATATGTTTATTTATATTTATAGATATATATTTATATATATATATTAATGTATATTTATAATTTATATATATATATATATATATATATATATATATATATATATATATATATATATATATATATATACTAGCAGAAGTAGCCGTCGTTGACTGGGTTCAAAAACAGCCTAAGAAAATGGACTGTGATTGATGAAAGTATGATAGGTTATGAAAAGGAGGGGGGTTGTAAAGAGATAGGTTTTGATACTCAAAAAATTTACCCTAAGCAAAATATGATGAAAGTAAAGAAATTTCCGCGAAAATATATTTTTTATATCAACTTTGTTTCTATTCGTAGCCAAGAGTGGCCAACAAAATGATGTTTTCTTACAAAGAGAAAATGTTATTTATATATATAATAATATAAATATATAAGAAATAAATGTTACCATAGTCAATAAAAGTTACTTCTATGGTAGAAAAGTTCATTGGTTTGTATTTTTAAGTAGTTTGTAAAAAAAAAAAAAAAATTTTTTTTTAATTAACGAACCGGTTTTTAAAAAAAATCAAAATGGCAGCGATTTTGAAATGGAGAGCCCCATTTTCAATTTGGAGGAAGGGCACCTGAGCATTCTGTGTTAACAATTTAAGAGAGTTCCGTCAGCGTAAGGAATATTTATAAACATATTTTGATGTTTTCCGTTATTTTGTGCTTGAGGAATATTCGATTATGGCATGTGCAGTTTATATAAAAATTTATTTAAGTAATTATCGCCTCGAATTTCATTTTAATTTCGGTTCGCTGAAATTATTTCAAGTAAAGAGCATTAAAAACTATTTCAAAACAAAAAAAAACATGAACTAAACTTTTATTGACTATGGTAACATTTATTTCTTGTATATTTATTTGTTCGGGTAGTCGTTTGTTGGCTTTTCTGCTAAACGCTCTTACTGAATAATATCGACGAAATATCGAAAAACAAAGAAACAAAAAGAGTTTTGAAAATAATGAAGCTTTAATTACTTTAGTAAAATAATCCAAAACAGCAAAATGGGATAGTAAAAAAGTAAACACGTAATTACTTTAGTTTTTTAAATCAAAGAATCGATATAAATATAAATAAGAAGAAAATGGCGCCCTTTTCAAGCAGAACAGCTTCGTTTCAGTTTTACAGTAGTGAACGGTGTAGTTTTTCACCGTCGGATTCAGGGTTGTACTATTGTAGTGTAAAGAACACGCAGAAAGAGTTGTAATCAACTGAATTCCTTCTAGTACACTGACAAAAAAGCTTAAACAGATATATAAATAAAAATAAAAAGGTTATGTCAATGTTTTTAAAAAGACACGTGAGCAGGATTTTTTCCTTCTTTTGACACGATAACAAGTAACGTTCTTATTTTTTTATTATTTATCTATTTATTTATTTTCGAAAGAGTGCCACGTGCAAGTGGAGAAGAAAAAAAACAGAGTTATGCAAAATTTGTGTCGAGAATTGTCTAAAGTTCCGACTTTTTTTTTTTTTTACTTTAACTTTAATAAGACCGTGAATTTATGAGGTGAATTTATCGACACAATATGATTCAACTCAAAAAAATAAAGCTAACGTGAATTAAGATTAAAGTGAAGGTGTTATTGTGGACCCTCACCTCTTTTAAAAACCTTCTTAAACTTTGTGACGTATTAACATTCTATGGAGGTCAGGAGCGAACGAACACCCAATAATTTTATTATACGATATTTCTTCAAACTGAAACATAATTATCAAAGTATACTTATGCAAATAGATATGGAAAGTCTTTGTTAAAGTTTGTGCTATATTTCCATGGAATACGGGCGCGAACGCAGACCCCACGATTTTATTATACCATCCCTATGTAAGTTTAAACATACTTATCAAAGTATTATTATGTACATCTCAATTTGTATTTTTAAATATTGGGTGAATTAATGGATATCGTTTCCGAAACGATCGTACACATAATTTTATTTTGTTATGTTTCTCCCTATGAAGCAGATTAATAATTTCATATTTGCTTACCTCGCTTTTTATCTATTTATATAGCTCTAGGTAATTACACCTATCGAGTATATCATATATCTACAATACTCCAAGCACAGCACCTTCAAATATTAATACATTTAACTTAGGCTTTGTTCTTTTAGACTTTGGTCTAATACTCTATTTCTCTCTCTCTCTCTCTCTCTCTCTCTCTCTTCATCCTTTCCTATCTCTCTCTCTCTCTTTGTATATATATATATATATACATATATATACTGTATAAACAAAACCAAGACTTCAAAAAAGGTGTTGATAGCAACGGAAAGTGTATTTAAATGTAAGTTACAATTGTTTCCATACCAGTTCGACAATTTCAAGCATTATGGCGTTTCAAAATTTCACAACCAGCATTTCTTCAGACTTCTTGAATAAAAACACTCTTGACAATAGAACATTGTTTAAATTTTGAAACGCCATAATGCTTGAAATTGTCGAACTGGTATTGAAACAATTGTAACTTACAATGAAATACACTTTCTGTTGCTATCAACACCTTTTTTGAAGTCTTCGTTTTGTTTATACAGTATATTAATGCTCAATTATGAAATATGATAATTTTGTAGCTTACTTTTTAAGTCATCTCTTTTTGGCTTAAAACTTATTGGTATATGAAAATTTACTGAATTACACGAACCCAGTAAAACTCAGTATATTACATACAAGTCTATATATATATATATATATATATATATATATATATATATATATATATATGTATATATATATATATATATATCGAGTTTTGTTGATTTTTTAAACGATAATATCGTTAATAGCGTTTCCAACCTCGGAAATCATGAATAATATTGTTCCTTAGAAAATCGGCCATATTTTTTTTTGGGGGGGGGGCGTAAAGAAATAAACAAACATTATTTATTTATTTATTTATTATTTTTACATATAAAACAGCAATTTACGAACATGTGTTTCAGGGTATTACCTCTCGTCAGCGTAGCTTGACTGTTTCTTAGATTCGAACCTCAGACTGTATGTAATCGCGTCAAGTGCATTAACCGTTAGATAACTTTATGTGCTATTTTTTTATCGCTTTTAGACTTATGTCGATTTTTGGTTTGTTTTTAAACAATAATACGGTTAATAGCATCTCCAACCTTATAGATCACACACACACACACACACACACACACACACACACACACACATATATATATATATATATATATATATATATATATATATATATATTGGCAGCAAGTCATTATTCAGGCACGTCTGATTGAACACGACAGAGTTCTTTTTTCCGATTTTGTTGGATAACTTTTTAATTTATTTCAGTTGGCATGTTGTATAGTATGGCAACCAGTTGTTGTTGTTGCTCGGCAATATTTTTCTCAAGCGTTTTCTATCGTTGCATCCAATTTTCATCAGGAGTGGTTGTTGTTGCTGTCATTATTTTCTTCATTGAGGCTTGGTGTATCTGTGTATATATTTTTTTTGTTTATAAAGGTGGGTGCAGGATGGTATATATATATATATATATATATATATATATATATATATATATATATAAGCAAAGATCACATATATACGTATGTAAATAGATAGATAGATATGTACATAGATAGATAGATAGATAGATAGATAGATAGATAGATAGATAGATAGATAGATATGTAAATAGATAGATAGATTGATTGATTGATTGATTGATATATAGGTAGGTAGATAGGTAGGTAAGTAGGTAGGTAAGTAGGTAGGTAGGTAGGTACGTACGTACGTAGGAAGGTAGATATGTATGTAAATAAATAGATATGTAAATAGATAGATAGATAGATAGGTAAGTATGTAACTAAATAGATTGATAGATAGGTAAAAAGATAGATAGATAGATAGATAGATAGATAGATAAGCCATATGTCTTCCCTATATTCTCATACGCATTTGAATATATTAACTGAACTATAAAATTACATCAGAAAGTAGAAACTATTCAAACTCACGTCAAGTGCTTCATTACCGATCATAAACCATTTGATGATAACAAGTATCGCAAAGTTGCGAGAACTCATTGGCATCCCATCAATATCTTCTGTCATCAAATATAAAGTTGTGAGATTGTTTGATCACGTTAAGCGTTCCAGTGTATAGCTACACAAAATATGTATGAAAGGCGTAGAAGGAAGCCGTCGAAAGGTAGACAAAAGAAAAGATGGATAGACAACGTTTATGCGTGGGCGAACATAACTATAAACCAAGCAGAAGTTGATCGTAGGGCAACGTTAGTGCGTATTCTGTAGCAGAGAAAATGTTTAATTTACAATATAAAGGGCAGTTGTTTGTCAGTGTGTATGTTTGCATGTCAGGCTAAAACTATTGTCTTGATTGGTGTTTTTCCGTATGAATATCATGCAAATTTAGAAAAAAAAATTATCCATGTCCTTAAATAGGCGCAAATTTCGTCAGGAATAGGCAGTTTTCCAACCAGATAATGCACTAACTAAAGTGAGGTAACTCTAATTTTTTAATCGAGGAGTCAATACTCTTACGAGTTGTCTGTGTGTGTGTGTGCGCGTGTGTGTGTGTGTGTGTGCGTGTGTGTGTGTGTGTGTGTGTGTGTGTGTGTGTGTGTGTGTGTGTGTGTGTGTACATCCACAGAGTGGAATGGGCAGTGTATTAGGGGTGGGAGAGAAAAAGGAGTAAAACGATGGAAGGGGGGAAGAGAGAAGAGACAAAAGTTTTAATAGAAATATGTTACACCTTTGCCCCGGGCAATGCTGGATAGCCCTGCTGGTAAGAAATACAGTACAT
The DNA here is from genome assembly GCF_053919585.1 of Euprymna scolopes. NCBI lineage: Eukaryota > Metazoa > Mollusca > Cephalopoda > Sepiida > Sepiolidae > Euprymna > Euprymna scolopes. The sequence goes on from NC_136493.1 coordinate 23,464,685, forward strand.
TGATGTTCGTGGTAATAGCGGGGTTATTGTACAGAAGTTTTGTTTTTTACTCTTGTTCACCTCAAACAAGGCATATTCCACTTGGGGGATTGACTACGATTTCGGACCATGTTTACTGGGAACTATGTAAGATATCGATTTGAATCACGTTTAAACTTCTGTCTGTCAGTACAGTCAGGGAAGCAGGAAACAGGGGGGGGATTCCAAAGTTCAAGAGAATAAGCTATTAGAGTAGTAGGTTTTCCGGCATCTAGGTACTTCTACATTGAAAAGGTGGGGTTTTGTTTGTAAACGGATTTGTTGTCGGAGGAATGCACATTGAGGGAGTACAAGTGCAATGAGTTCATTGGAGCACATTCCATTAACTTGACGAAGTCAAGTAAGCTGTGAAGAAAGGCTGCGAGAGAAGATGGTCTCACAGCAGAGATCTACAAACAATGTGCTGACGTTTTGGTTTCGGTTCTCCACAAAATTTTTGTCTGTGCATGGGAGTTGGAGTCTTTTCCTCAGGACTGGAGTAGTACCACTCTTCTCCTCTTTCTTCAAAAAGGGCAACAAATGACGTCGTAGCAATTATCATGGCATAAGTCTCATCGATGTCACCGCAAAAATATTTACTGCCATCCTGTTGTGGTGCTTCCAAACCTAGAGAGATGCATAAACAAGGTCATACCAATACGTTTTTCGGCCTAGTCACAAATGTGTTGACCAGATATTCTGTCGAACATTTGAACATCGTTGGTACTATCAATAAAAAAAACTTAAATCTGCTTCATGGACTTTGCCGCAATTTTTGACTCAGTTGATCATGGAGCGCTATGGAATCAGCTGAAAGCATATTATAAAAAGTCACGAACTAAGGTGTGCATTTATGGTCAGGAGTAAGAAGACTTCGAAATCCATTCTGAAGTTCGACAAGGCTGTGTCATCTAACGCACACTGTTCAATTTTACTGTGAACTGCATTACGTTACATGCTCTTGAGTAATTTCCGGGAGTCACTGTTGGTCAGAGTTTTGTCCTTAAGGAGATGGACTATGTAACGACATTGCGATTCTGGACGAAAGCTTTTCAGACATCCAGTTAGTAATTGGCAACTGCAACGTTTTGTTTCCCAACTTGACATGAAGGTGAATGCTGGGAAAACCAAACTGCTGACAGCAGAATTTCTTCCCACTGAAAAGCAGCCAATCGTCCTGGATGGAGAAGTTCTTAAATAGGTGAATTTCTTCAAGCACCAAGGTTCAGTCATCACTGTGACTGGACAAGGGGATGCAGATATTAATAGCTGCATCACTAGTGCCTACCACATCTGCCACCTTCATTCCTGTGTGGACCCCAGACGGGAAATCAAGCTAGCCACAAAGCACTCGTCCCCACTATTCTCTACTACAGTTCTGAATCCTGTTCAATAATATCTGCTGATCTTCGCAGACTGGAGGTTTTTGATCATTTTTGTTTTCCTCACATCCCGCGTGTGCTCTGGTAATACTTCCTATTGAACACAGTGGTCTGAGCACTGTGCTACATCACCTCCGTCCAGCGAGTTCTTCTCATGGGATACCTTCGCTGAGCTGGTCATGTCCTTTGCTGTCAATGAAGTGATCGAATCAGAGAAGCCATAGATTCGGTTCCTCCTCAGGACTGGAAGGAGAGATGACGCGGCCAGCTTAAAACATGACTCAGAACACTTAAGCAAAATACCAAACTGATTCTGGGTCCGACAATCTATGGTGTTTGCCGTTGAAACCATGGCTGGCTATCAATAGTGTCAGCGTTGGCGATAGATTGCCGAGTTTGGTCAGCTTTTGTGCGAGATGCGGTGAATTCATTGGAAGGAGTTGGCTTAACGGGTCTGGGATGAATGCCGCCTAAAGTCAAGACATTCTGTTGATTCCAAAGCAGGCACAGGGATACAATATTGCGGCGATGGGACAGTGGTTGAAACTTAGTTGACAGTGCGGAACTTATTAGAATGGAGACTATTTTTTTTTTTTTTTTGTTAATTTTATTTATTTATTTGCTATTTTTTTTTAACCTGTCCTAGAGGGAGAGATTAGTAGTAATATTTAAAACAATATTCAGATTTTTTGTGGAATAAAACTGAAACTCTCGGTTGCGCAAGAAGCAATCTTTGGAATTGTGTTCTTGAAACTTAAAGCAAGGAAAGTTTAATTGCTATAATTAATTCCTCATTCATAAAATTGCGCATTTCGTTTGCCGTCTTCGATAAAATAAAATAATTACCGGCTGGCTAGCAGAACTAAATGTGAAGATTATAATTGACAGAATATAATCAGCAGTGGAATGGAAAAAAGAAAATTTTTAATAAAAATTATCAAACGTCTGTGACTGCCTATCAATTATATGGTTCCAAAAACAGCCAAAACGTATTAAAGGTTGTTTATGTATACATCTATATATAAATGAATGTGTGTTTGTGTGTGTGTATATGTGTATCGGTTTATTTAGTTGTTGAATTATGTGTTTACGAGCGTGTGCGAAATTCAAATATTTCAATCTCTCATAAACACGCAGGACTGCATATGCATCGATTTAATCTTCAGTCGATGCAGTAATTATATATTAGAATCGCGATTCTGAAAAAGCAAAAGATACTAAAACGCAAACAACATCATAAAAAGGCGCAGATCATTAATGGTAGAAATTCTCTTTAAAATAATGTGCGCGTATTATTTAAAACAAGGGTAATAAGAGCAACATATATAAAGAAGGGAAGCCAGCCTCTCAAATTACGAACGGAACCAAGTTAGAGACACAAAAGTGCTCGATATCCTTTTGGAAAGAGTAATAGATAATAATAAATATTTCATTTTACTGCATTTTCACGGCATTACCAATCATCAGAAATGTTACAGACCAACATTTGTTAGATCACACACACACACACACATACATATATGTATATATATATATGTATATATACGTATATATATGCATATATATATATAAATATATATGCATATATAACTACTTAATTTACTTACATAAAATTAATATACGAAAGTATAGATTTATGCGTAAACTTTAAGTATTTAGTTCAAAAGTGCTCAATACGTAGGGAGAGCTAGTTAGTAATTTATAAAATATATATGGCGATGAACCGCGGAATATTCAGTGTAGCTTAATCGCCATATATATATTATAAATTACTATATGCATATATATATGTGTGTGTGTGTGTGTGTGTGTGTGTGTGTGTGTGTGTGTGCCGTATATTTCGGCGTTCAAGGCGACCGTCAGATAAGGCGAGGTACAAAATTGGAGCAAATTTTCATATATTTATTATATATCGGTTGTATAAGACGACTGCTAAACCACGAAACTATGTTTGTTTAGCCTAGGCTAGAGACACCTGGTATCTTATGAAATATTGGTTTTAAAGATGATTTTTTAACTTTAAGGGTCGTCTTATTCTCCGAACTATACGGTGTATATATATATATATATATATATATATATATATAACTACTTCATTTACTCACATAAAATTAATATACGAAAGTATAGATTTATGCGTAAACTTTAAGTATTTACTTCAAAAGTGCTCAATACGTAGGTAGAGCTAGTTAGTAATTTATAAAAATATATATGGCGATTAAGTTACACTGAATATTCGACGTGTTATCCACTCTAGGATTCGTCAGGCTTATGCGCGAATTCTGTGGTTGTTTATCGTTTTTATATGGTCCTCTTCTGTTGAGGATTTAGTTAGCCAATCAGCTTTCTAGTATCCACCGCGCCCCTTCCTATCAGCCAACGGGCATGCATTTTATCGAAAAAAGGATCTGGTCTAAAACTAGGTCAGTGGTTTAAGGCAGACATTTTCTTTTCTTTTTTTTTTTTTGATGCAGAGGCATCAGATCTTGTGGGATTATTCATTCTATATACTCTCACAAGCATATTCGATACTACGGATATCGGCCTATATAGAGATGACGGACTAGCTATAATAAAAAAACTCCAACAAAGTCAAGGGAGAAAACTTTAAGAAAATCATACACAAGGAAATGAAAAAATTAGGCCTAAAAGCAGACGTATCAGCTAACATAAAAATAACAAACTTCCTGGACGTCACCTTAAACTTAGATAAAAACACATATGAACCATACTTAAAAGATAACGCTACTCCAATTTACGTAAACCCTAGCCTTAAAATTATCTTGCTTTGTTGATTATTGGACACAATTATATAAACCTCGTTAAATACATATATATATATATATATATATATATATATATATATATATATATATATATATATTATTAATTAATAATTTTAATTAATATTTAAATAAAAAAAAAGTAAATACGTCCTAAAAATGTGGGCGAAGAAAAAATGTAAAAAAAAGGGCAGATAACTCCTTTCTTATAATATAAACGTTCAGGGAGCCAAGTAATAAGAAATAAATTAATCGCTAATAAAAAAATAAATAAAAATTCAACAATCCTATATATAATTATTCCAGGTTAAGAATATTCCAAAATTAAAATGAATGTATTTAACGAGGTTTATATAATTGTGTCCAATAATCCACAGAGCAAGATAATTTTTAATTATTCAAATAAACATTTTTTTTAATCTCACCCCACACTATCTTACTAATGTATCTATGAAAATGAGAATGTGTGTGTGTGCGTGTGTGAGAAACTTCTCAACCTATATACTCAACGCATTTTTGATCTACAGACTTGAAATTTGGTATATAGGGTATTCAGACATGTGGAAAACTTTATAATCTGTTTTCATCCGGAAAAAAAGGCTGCTAAGAGGTCAAAAGTGAAAAGTTAGTACGTGGAGTGGGGGGGGTCGGATTGTTATGTTTGCTAACTGTTTCACGAATGCACATGCATTGATGGCTCACATGACACATTTATTTTGTAAAAATAAGTAAGTTTAAAAACACTTTTTAAAAATCATGTAAAGCCGGCCTATTGTACTTTAGGTTGTGATTTCGATCTCAGATCGAGTATTTTCTTCTATTTTACCAATTGCTCTATCCACTGTGCAATGGGTTCTTTTGAACAAAAATTTAGAAACATTATGGATACATTTTTAATTTGAATGTTTGATGCAAGTCCGCAGTTCAACCTAAATAAAAAATTTTAAAAATAAAAAAAAATCTCACAGAATAAAGATGTCATATTCCAAACATTGCTTAAACTGATCAAGTAATTTTATTCTTGTCTAAGAAAGTCAAATTTCATAAGTAAGCAAAAAGGAGCTGTCTCATGTTGCCATCTTGAAAAAACAAGAGCAGATATTTCCACAATAATTCAAACTTGAGAGATCAGCCTTGTAATGATAACGCTTTCACAGTAAATGGTTTTCTTGGTGCTTCTACATTATTGGGACAAGATTTTGTAGCCGATTACTGGAGTTTTCAGTTAGAAAAAAAAAGCCATAATACTCGCATGCCCTCGTTGCCCGATCATAAAATATGATTTTAATTTATGCAGATTTATATTCATGGACCCAATTCTCTATTTATTATTATATTGTACCCAATATATCGTAGTCATTTCAAAAGTTTTATACAGAAATATGACCTGGGTGCCATCAGCTTGAATCAAAACCAAAACATTTAACTATCAGATAAGTGTTGTATTTAAACACTTATGTATTATTTACAATATTGAATCCGACGATTCTTTACGGTGAAATCGAGCAGGCGTCTTTTCGAGATTTAACTGTGATATAATGGCTTCCTTCAATCTTGACAGACTATGGATACCCACTGTAAAAGATGCACATGGAATTTTTGCGGCATGAGTTGCGCAATCCCAACCATACCTCTCCTTAGTCGACATTGTTAAATACTAATGGCAAGCGGAGATTCAGAACGACTGGAAACAATGTCGAAATAATACATACACTATCTGCAATTCCCAAATAGTCGCCAATCTGGAACAAGCCAGGCCCAACATTGCTTAACTTTCGTGATCTGATGAGGACCAGTGTGTCAACATAACCATGGTGTATATAACTACAATATACATATATGCACACACACACACACACACACACACACACACACACACACACACACACATATGTATATATATATATATACAAGAGAATTGCATTTACACACATACACCCATATATATATATATATATATATATATATATATATATATATATGCATATATATATATATATATATATTCAAGCAAGCTAGCAGGCAAGAATGCCCAAACGGTCCACAAAGTTTTATAATTATTAAGATATATATATATATATATATATATATATATATATATATATATATATATATATATATATATACGGGTTTTTTTATTCAAAAGTAATGGACTAATGAATACAACGATAAAAAGAGCTGATAATACTTGTTTATTGTTATATAAACATCCCGCTGCTACAAATAGCCACTTGTTTCAATCAAACAACGGATATCATCAGGCAGCGACTTGACTATTCAAAAGTTCAATGAATATATATATATATATATATATGTTTTGAGAAAAATAGAAAAACCGAATGAAATTATTAAAATAATCAACGTTTCGTCCTTATTTCAGAGGACATCTTCAGGATAATTGAAGTAAAAATGCAAGAAAAGAAAAAGTCATAGATCGTACGAAAAAGAGGATAGAAAAAGAAATGTACATATTTATTTTAACGCATTTTTAAAAGTGTATATATAGACATCGAATAACCCAACCTTCCCATACGCACACATATGTTTGTCCTTCCCGACATGGGTAGGATTCAAAAACTGTCTTTTTCGCACGATCTATGACTTTTTCTTTCTTTCATTCGGTTTTTCTATTTTTCTCAAAACATAAGGTCAACCACCGCTGGTATTTTTACATTCCTTATACACACATATATATATATATATATATATATATATATATATATATATATATATATATATATGTGTATATATTACATGGAGGTCACCACTTATCAAGGCCCCGAAGCCACTCGAGGATAAGGGATATTGCGTGTACAGCAATCAATGGGATAGTATCGTAGTAATCGTTAGTATTGGAGATTTGATAAAGTGTCTTACTTAAGGGGGCGATTCATCAAGAATTTTTTTATGTTGGACTTGAAGACATCCAAGTTGTAGTCAGGTGGGAAACAGGCAAACGGAATACAGTTCCACAGTCGTGCACTTCTAAGAAAGAAGCTTTGCTCATGTAATCTACGCTTTGATCTAGGCACAGATAAAGAGTGGGGAAAATTGATGACAGTGATTGCTGCATTTTTCCAGATGATCGCCGTCGCATTGAGTTCTCCCCATCTCGTTGTCCATGCCATCTAAGATTACTCTGCAGTCCCACCGCAGATTTGCGCATCTTGAGTCAGATGTGACACAAATCAAGCAATTTCCAATGAGTTGACTTCTGAAGGTTGAAGGGTTTTTCCTATGAACAATCACATGTCTTCTCAAACCAGCAGTAGACTTGCAAACTTTGCTGCATGTTAAACAGATCGTTTGATTCAGACTAATAGGTACAAAGTTGACCTGAACAGGAGTTTTGTGTGACTTAAGGTGATTGATGTAGCCAGCTTTTAACAAAAGTACTCGTTCACAAGAGTCGCATTTCCAGCTGTGTATCATGGTTAAGACTATCAATTAAATCTTTGCAAAACTCTCACAGATTGCTGTGGGCCTGCTTTCTTTTCTCTAGAGCATCTTAACTCTGTGTCGGGTACTTGTGCTTGCTACTTGATGTTTAAGATACATCTCAAGCATTTTCGGTGAAATCATTCAGGCCATTTAATTGTGCCTTTTATGCAATGCCCATGTCTCCGATGAATACAACAGTGTGGTTAGGTCAGGTCTTGTAAACGCAGATTCTTGTCCTGTCTGTGATGCTACGGTCAGACTACACTCTACTCTCCAACCTTCTAAAAGCTACTGATGCCTTTTGAAGTCGTCTGTGGATTTCAGTGTCGAGAGAGCTATCCCTCGACAAATAACTACAAAGTTAGACAAACAAATCGATTACTCCTAGCCTAGCACCACAGACCATGATGCTCAGCTCTATTTATGACTAGTGAAGGACTGATCATCAGCTTTGTTTAGACAGACTGATCTTTAGACCAAAGGAAGTGCAGGATTCAGCAAAGCAATCCATTATATGCTGCATATCAGCTTCCATACAGTAGCTCCTCAACAAAAACATGAGCAAGTGGAGCAGCAAAATATATAAAGAAAAGAGTAGGGACAGGGATATCCCCTTGTTTGACACCATTGTCAACTGGGATTTCATCAGACAATTTTCCATTAAAGGAGACTCGTGCTTTCATGTCCCTGTGCAGTTCCTTGAATATTCTAATAAAGGTTGGAGGACATCCTACTTCCTCTAAGATCAACCAGAGAGAGAGAGAGAGAGAGAGAGAGAGAGAGAGAGAGAGCATCTCTATTGATGGTGTCAAATACTTTGGTCAGATCTACAAACACTTGATACAGTGGCATCTGTTCCTTAATGAATTTCCCCTGGACTTGCCGGGCCAAAAAAAAAAATCAAATCCATAGTTCCTCTGCCAGACCTAAAGCCACTTTGTGACTGGAATAGCATTAGGATAAACATCTTCCAGTAGCCTGTTTAGTAGAAGACGTGCAAGAACTTTCCCAGCAGCTTACAACAGCGTGGTCCGACGGTAGTGATCACATTCTTCTGTCCCTTTCCTTTAAATAGGGTCACCAAGACATCATCAATCCAATCTTGTGGAACTGGAGCACCAGGCCAGATCTCTTCGACAAAACCAAGGATAGCATCAGCAATATTCATACCTCCAATCTTAAAAAGTTCCACCGGAAAACCATCCAATCCAGGTGCCTTGCCACCACTGACATGTGCGATGGCCAACTGCACCTCAACCAGACTAGGCAAACGATCCATTCTGAATATGATATCACATTGTGGTAGGCTATCAATTGCATCAGCATCCACTGCTGAGGGATTGTGAAACACATCAGTAAAGTACTCCTGCCATCTTTTCAAAATATTTTCTGCTTAATAACAACAGAACAAGATAGTGAAGAGGTAGGAGTCCTTAATATTCCTTTGAGTTCTTTGTATCAAACGTCTTTTGGATTTGCTCTGTTATATTCATCCACCATTGTTTTGTTTTTTCATTTTTTTCTTAGCTCACGTTGCAATGTGGCTTTGACCTCTTTGTGTTGTTACAAATTAGTTGTATGATCATAATGATCTTCACGAAGTAAAGATTCCCTGTCCTTATTCTTTTTGAAGCCAAGAACTTCAACACCAGCAGAATAAGCCTGAGTCTTTAAATTCAGCCAAGTACCATCAAATGCAAGATTAATATCAAGCTTTTTCACCATACTCTTTTGAACTTCAGGCAACTTTAACTTGGCAACATCAGTACGGTTAGGCACCTTAACACCACTATGATGAACTTTCTTACGGATTCATAGATGAAATTTTCCTCTCACCAACTTGTGATCAGTGTCACATTCGACACTGCGCATGACACCAACAGTATATGCATCTCGAAGGCCATGTTTTGAGTTATGATGAAGTCAATGAGATGACCGTGCCTTGAACGTGGATGCGTCCAAATAGCTTTGTGCTTCAGTGTACGGTGAAAAAAAGTATTAAATTCTGAACACATCTCTAGTAGCTTAAAGCCATTAGCGTACCTGGTACCGATACCATAGCAGCACAGAGCAATCTAGGTCCCATAGTCTTTCCCAACACAGGCATTGAAATAACCAAGAATAACAATTTTTTCATTAATTGGTGTAGATGCAACAAAGAGATGGGTTTCTGATAGAGCAGCAATATCCATATTAAGTCTCTGTATTTCTGCAGTGATGGTTGGATTACCCTATATCAAGAAGAGTATGTACATTCTAACAGCATAAGTTGAGTTTTACTCCTTTTTTGATGATGATTTTTTGTTTTCTTCCTGCTTACATGAACCACTGTTAGCCTCAGGAGACTAACCAGTGACAGTATGACAGACAATTTTTGGTGCACCTTTTCTAGTACTTTCCCAAGATTCCCCATCCCATATATATATATATATATATATATATATATATATATATATATATATATATATATATATATGTTTTATTTTACTTCAGTCGAAGTTCTCAGAAATCGAGTGACCCACTACCTGGGGCAAAACACTTGAACTCTATATGAGATACATAGGTATTCGAATGTTCCATTAAAGTTCTTTATCTCTCAAACACTGAATTAGTAAAAATAATTGGGAACATACTTTTTCTCTCTCTCCAATTTACCATTTTCGTATGTTGTAGTATATCTTTCGTTTTGGTCTCTTAGTCTTACTTGATTCCAGGACAAGAATTTATCTAGTCTAGTGGAGTATCCAGCTTCGTGTTATTACTTGAGGTACCATCACTTGGAGAAGGTGCACCATTCTTTGTAAAAACTAATGTGAGTTAGATATAGAGAGGAGATCTTATTTGGGCAGCGAATACTATGTTATTTTGAATATTTGGTCAGGGTTTACTTTTATGGAGAAAGTATCCTCATGCCAGGTTGTTCTGACAAACCCCTGTACAGAGAGACCTTAGACACTCGAGGATAATGTCTAGTAGGCATTCAAGTTCTTTCCTACATGAATAAGTTTATTTGTGTTTTAACATATTTTAAACAAACTGAGTACACAAATCAAAAATAAGACAAACATTTTTGAACGATTCGTGACATTTATTCGGTGTGTTTCTACTTTTGTTTAATTTTCGATTTTTTAGCAATTATCAAAGGTCGTCTAGTAGGCATTCAAGTTCTCTCCTTAATAATATATATGTGTGTGTACATATAAATGCATATAAATGTATTTATTTATTTTAGAGACCAATAGAAATGACGTGTTTATACCATGACTTTGTCAGGAAACTCTTCAACTCAACAGGCTGGACAATCTACATAAGTGCTAATATCATCCAAGGGATGCATTTGCTTACAAATAAGCTGCGATAGAAAACACTACAAAAAAGGAATCCAATTTTCTTGCAGATTAATTGAGCAAATCAATGTTTATTCTGATGCGCAGTTGTTTCGTTTAATTTTGAATTTGTGTACATTTTTCATCTATCTTTTTTTTGTTGTTTTACTTGTTTTTTTTATTTTTGTATTTTGTTTTTCATCTTTTTTCATTAGAGAGGAGAAGAGGCGATTGTTTAACAAAATTTCCATCTTTTTTTTTCTCTCCATTATTTTTCCATGTTCTTCTCTGCGCAAATCATCAGAACTTAATGCATATTTATTTCCCTATTCTTGTATTCTTTTATTCTTGTATTCTTTTATTCTCGTGTTCTTTTATTCCTTAATTCGTTCTTCCCCGTTTCTGTTTAAATGGTGCCTTTTTATGTTAATTGCTCTCTGCATTATTATTACCCACCAACATTAGCATCAGGCAGAGTTTGTAATCCATCTTCGTGGCTCGGATGAAATCGCCTACGAAGCTTGCTGAGGCGGAGATCTTATTTCTTTCAGATCTGTTTTTCTTCATTAATTACTGCAGGGAAAATTGTGGAAACCAAGAAAATGGCTCACCATTAAAGCATCCGTGCATATATGCGTCATGTGAAATCAAGGTGCAGTGGGGTGGGTCGGGCCGAGAATCAAGATAGTGGCGTCCACAAATTTTATGACTAGTGATCTCGCAAAGTGTCGCAAAATCTCGCTGCTCATGTGCAGATTAGGTGAACCTCGACTTCATAAAAGTAAGCCGTGTAGACAACACAGGGAGACCGTTGTAGGAGAATCCTTGGATACTGTTTGCTTTCTTGCCTTTTTTTCTTTCCCCCCTGTTTTGTGCTACAACTATCTACAATTTTTTTATATAAAAAAATATTTTCTCTATTTATCTGCCTTTCCACCAGGAATGGATGTGACACAAGAGAATGCATAACTTGGAGTGTGAACATGACCACGAAAACATTTTTATTCCCATAAGAAATATGAGTAAAAAAAAGAAAGACAGAAATTGTATTCGAACGTTTTCTTTTCTTTTTATTTGGAGGGGGTCACCGGTTACCACCTACACACTTCCATCATTCTCCATAGATGTCAGATATTTTAATATTTTCCTCCGAATATGCCTTTAGCCAGATGTCACATTGTATTTTATGTTACCTAGCTTTATCTCTCCTCTTCTGATGAGAAGCATTAGGATTCGAAATGCTTAGACATAAAGAGCATTTATAACACCTCCTCCCATCGATGATTTTCTTTATTGAACTGGCAAATAAATTCATATACACCAACATATATTTTATCTTATCTTCATATACTTAAGCTCCACAATACATGTTGAGCCTCGGAGATCTTGAAAAGTCTTCATTTTAAGAATCCTTTATTGCTTCTTTATATACATGATTATTATCCAATTACTGTTTGTACACTACTAAAATATATATATATATATATATATATATATATATATATATATATACATACATATATATCATTTTATTTTATCAACAATTCCTTTCTGTCGCAAGTTTAGAATATAATTGTCTATAATACCAACTCAATTATAATCTCAGCTCAATGAATTTTCAAAATAGTTTGCAGAGCATATATACGTAATTTGAATAAAATCACAACCTACATGAGTAGAAATTCACTTATTTTGGCGTTAAGCTCTTACAGCTGTTTCGTGAAAGGATGGACAATTAATTCTCGTCCATAGAACTGTAAATCTTCCATCCAGTCACTCCTCAGAGACGCTTACAACTATTCCAAACAAGTTCTTCAATCCGTTGTGAACACGTTTTTTTTTTTTTTTAAACGTGTTCACAACGGATTGTCGAACTTGTTGGGAATATTTGTAAGCGTCTCTGAGGAGTGACTGGATGGAAGATTTGCAGTTCTATGGACGAGAGGTAATTGTCCATCCTTTCACGAAACAGCTGTAAGAGCTTAACGCCAAAATAAGTGAATTTCTGTTCATGTAGGTTGTGATTTTATTCAATTTACGTATATATATATATATATATATATATATATATATATATATATATTTATTTATTTATTTTAAAAATAACTCTCTATCAAACCAAACTACTCTATCCGACTATATTTGGCAACTAAAAAACAGCAATATTTCTTTCAACTTAAAATGGCAAATAATTGAGACTTGCAAATAATATAAACCAGGAGATAAATTTTGTGCACTATGTACAAAAGAGACCCTAAAAATTTTAAAATATGAAGATATAAAAAGTACAATCAAACTATTAAATTCAAGACAAGAGCTTCTGACATGTAGTCATAAATGTTGGTTTAAATTTAATAAATATAAACCACCTTAAATCATTAAAAATTACTTATTAGTAAAAATAGATTACAATTATTATTATATTTTTTTTTATTTTTTTAAATTTTTTTTTAATAAATTAAGTTAGACCAATTACCTCCCTTAGACCCGTAAAACAAATAATAAATAAAGTCAAGAACACATGACAATTATCTCCCCTTAAAAACTTGTAATAAAAATATTCTCCCTATATATATAAACTGTAGCGTCTTTAAATCAAAAATACGCTAACGGAAATAATTTATTGCACGAGCGTCGCCCTTTTAAAATTCATCATTCAATAAAATAAAAAGCTATAGCAAACATCTAAATGACTACTTTAAACACAGTTCCTGATTTCAAAAAAAGAAAAACTAAAAGGTAACTATCTCTATATATTTTTAAATCAAATTTATTATGTAAATTCAAAAATATATATTTTTCTCTACTTATTTCTATCTCTAACCCATATTAATTTTCTTATAAATTTTAAATCCAAACCTTTTATTTCAATTTTTTCAGATTCATCTGCCTTACTTTTAATGCTAGGTTTATTTATGGTGTCTTTTAAATTCAATAAAAACCCTCCTAAATTTGCTGATGAGGAGACCTTGCTTACCAAAAAACTATATATAATTGTTCTACATAACTTCATGTATACCACAATAAAAAGCACGGATTTCCGAAACGATCGTACAGATAATTGATTTTGTTGTTGTTCCTTCTTATGAAACTGATTTTTAATTTAATTAAAATTTGATTTTTAAATTTTAAAAATTTTTGAAATTTTTAAATTTTAAATTATAAATCACATTACTTAATATATATATATATATATATATATATATATATATATATGCACTTGATTATTATCCAATTACTGTTTGTACACTACTAATTTATTAGTCTTCACCAGTGTTTGTTTACTGCAGTCCTGCAGTGTCTTGTTCCGATCCGATTTGTAGCCACCCACTCCTTCTGGAGGTGCAAAGTTGGATCTTCGATGATGTTCCCTCCTTTGGGGATATTGTTTCTCCATTTCTTCTTCCATGTCTCAATGTGATCGAATTTTTTTTTATTTTTGAGTTGTAGAAGACCTTTCGGGATTTGAGTCTGGAAGTATCGTAAGCATCTTAAAAAATTTTTTATTATCCTACACGAAGGATCACCACCTTTTAATAGTGTTTAGACTTTAATTGTATAATAATCACACACACACACATATATATATATATATATATATATATATATATATATATATATATATATATATATATATATATATATGATACAATAGAAAAATGCGAGCATGAAAAGTAATATGGTTAAGCTTAAACATGTAAACGCAAAGGACTAGTTGTTAAAACTGGAAAAGACAAGGGCAAGATATTCTAGTAAAAAATATGATAAATTTATAATTTAAAATATTGCAGCATTAAGAATTGATTATATAATGTTAAATTGAATTTAAAAAAATATATATATACAGGGTGACCAAAAAAAACAGAAGCTAAATGGAGGCCATCTAGAACATAAGCTGTAAAACGTAGAAAAAAAGGCCAAAGACCCTAGTGTTTGGATGTGATGTTTTGAATATAATAAACTAGTTATGGCTAAAGTTTCATTTCATTCGGACAAAACACTAAAAAACAGGCCTAATTAGAGTTGGGCCCGTTTTTATATGTGTGTGTGTGTGTGTGTGTGTGTGTGTGTGTGTGTGTGTGTGTGTGTGTACTTTTAAATAAAAGTTTTTTTTTTAATTTTTCTATAATAATATTGTGTATTCCTGCACGGCACCAATAGAAAATGAATAAAGAAAAGTTACAGATTTTTATAATTTTCGTATTCTGTTTGTATACATCGTCATATATATATATATATATATATATATATATATATATATATATATATATATATATATATATATATATATATATATATATATACATATATATATATATATATATATATATATATATATATATATATATATATATATATATAATTTGGGAATGCGGGTCACCTCTAGATTTATTTCTGTCGATTTTTACAAAATTATTGCTATTTCAGCCTGTCTTGTGTTCGTTCAGCTTTTTTGTATAAAAAGCGAAACTAATTCAAAGCTAAGGCAGCCTTCCTGGCAATCGCACCGAGAAACGTCCAGGAGCAATCAGCTTTGATCTGATCAATGTGGGCCCAAACTCCATATATCAGACAATTGCTATTCAATCTGGAAAATGGGGAGCCGGTTTCCCCCTCCCCAACATCTTGGTGAAAAATCAGTCAAAGTTGGGTGAACAGACCCAAAAGCTGTCCCGCAGCAAAAGTAAAGTCCGCTCCTTCTATTATTTGACCTCATTTTTAATGAGGTCAAATAGAAGCAGAGCAAAAGTTTAGTCGCTACTTCTATGACCTCATTAGTAGAGTTAACTTTTATGGCGGCCACGTGTCAATTCTGTTTTTATTACTCAAATTCAAACGTGACAACGTCGTTAACGCCGTACGATTTTTTTCACACTTTAATTTCCAACTTTGCCTCAAGGGTTCGGGTTCGATCCTCATACTAACCTACCAAAACTTTTTATTTTTATTTTAACCCCCCCCCCCCCGAGTTTTGATTTACCCAAAACCACACACACCTCCAAACACCCGGGCAACGCCGGGTACCCCCCGCTAGTATATATATAAATGTTGTTGGTTTTGGTTTTAGCGATATGTTTTTAATGAATTCAATTATTTACGAAAGTGCATTTTTACCTAAATGCGAGTTGGGAATAATTTTCCCTTTAACCAATTTGGTACCCTCGCATGGGGAGCGGTATATATATTATTTTTAAAATAGAACTATCCATTGACACGTGTTTCTTCGTCTACGATTCATCAGAGTGGCTGAATCTAGCGAGATTCGAAATCGTGACCCCACGGTAATGAGCCTAAACCCCTTAACGCTGACCCATCTCGCACGACTGTCTGAATAAATTGTGATTTACTTAAATGTTGCTTGCTTTTGTTTTAGCGATATGTATTGAATGAATTCAATTATATATATATATATATATATATAGTAAGTTATAAAATAGATATGGCAATTAAGCTACACAGAATATTCCGCGTTTCATCCCCGCTAGGATTCATCAGGTGAATGAATCCTAGCATGGATGAAACACGGAATATTCTGTGTAGCTTAATTGCCATATCTATTTTATAACTTACTACCTAGCTCTATCTACGTATTGAGCACTGTTGAAGTAAATACTTAAAGTTTACGCATAAATTTATACTTTCGGATATTTATTTATGTGATTGAATTAAGTAATCCTATAAATAAATATATATATATATATATATATATATAAATATATATATATATATATGCATGTACATATCTATATATCTATAAAAGTGAACGTGTCTGTCTGTCTGTCTGTCTGTCTGTCTGTCTGTGTGTCTGTGTGTCTGTCTGTCTGTGTACATTTCCCTACGCAATAACTCTGTCAATTTTTAGTCTATAGACTCGAAATTTGAAATACCGGGTACTGAGATTTGGGAAAATCGATGTGACGGGTGTCAGCCAGAAATTTGGCTGTTAAGGTGTCAAATTTCAACGATTTGACTTTTAAGAACTCTACCAAACTCCTCCGACAATTTTGGGTCTAGACACTTGAAATTTTAGATATAGGTTCCTTGAACATGGATCTAACTTAATAAAGTGATTTGAGTCCGAAACAATAAATTTTAAGGGGTCATAATAGGGGTCAAAGTTTTAAAAAATTAACCATTTCTTTTTTGTTTTTTTGCTTTTTTTGCACAGCATACACCTCCAAACACCCGAGCAACGCCGGGCACCCCTGCTAGTATGTTATAAACATGCAATTGATATATGTTTGTTTTAAAATGTGTATAAACGTGTCTAATTTTATTTATTCGAATGCATGCCTTTGAACGAATGTAATTGCTTGTTAACCGAAAATATCCCAAAAGAGGAAAGAACACGTACAACTCGGTCTCAACTCATCCGATATAAAATCAGTATTAATAACATTGTATTTAAAAAAAAATATCATTTTATTCTTGAATTCCTAATGGCGAACCAAAAGCCAAAAATAATTCTATCCTCTGTAAGGTTTTCTGTTTTTTTCTTTTCTTTGAGCGTGTGTTTTTATTATGTTTGATTTTTCGTCACAAATTTGCGCGTAAATGATTTCCAGTGTAAGAATATCTCTTTTTTGAAGCTCTCCAAATACCTACCCCGCAAAAAACAAAAAAAAAAAAAAAATAGAAAAATCACCTATAAAATATTTAATATTTGGACACTGCTTTTATATCTCAACTTTAAAAAGTAGAAGCATCACAAGGAAGATTAAATTA
Organism: Euprymna scolopes; assembly: GCF_053919585.1. NCBI lineage: Eukaryota > Metazoa > Mollusca > Cephalopoda > Sepiida > Sepiolidae > Euprymna > Euprymna scolopes. The sequence goes on from NC_136493.1 coordinate 23,482,361, forward strand.
GAGTAGTTTCACAAATGACAGTTTAACAAAAGCAAAAAATCGCTACTACTATGGCGTGATTCCTACCCTATTTTTTCGATTCTAAGGTGATTCCTACCAATGGAGGATAAAAAAAAACATACTTCTTGGTGCTGCTTTATTCTATTCTATAAAACATACTAAAAAATCCACAAAACGAACAGGAATTACCACTCATCAAGGCCGGGGGGCCACTCAAGGATAAGGGTTAATGGGTATACATTAGTCAATGGGATTATAGCGTAGTAATCGTAAGTAGTGAAAATTTTGTAAATTGAATTACTTACGGGGATGGTTCATCAAGAATTTGTTTACATTGGACTTGAAGACAATCAGATTGTAGTCAGCTGGAAAGCAGGAAATCGGAAGAGAGTTTCACAGGCGTGGAGTTCTAAGAAAGAAGCTTTGCAAAAATGAAGCACTGGTTTAGTAAAAAAAAAAATATTAATTACTAAAAACTTGTTTAATGTCGCTTAAGATTGCTATAAAGTGATCTGGATGTCCTTTCAAAATAATAGATAAAAAATGGTTTCGATCTCTTTTCAGAATAAAACTCTCATAACAACATCCCGGATGGAAATGCGTATTTTGCTTTATGTTTCTTCATGTTAAATGTTTTATAAGTGAAAATGGTCGTATCAACTTAGAAGGGGAATATTACGCTATTTTTTTTTTTTTTTCGTTTAGTTTTTTTTTTGGGGGGGGGGGTCAGCCATGTTAAGATAGGAACAGAAAATGAGAGAAAGAATTACGCTATAGTAGCACCCAAAAATCAATAGTGACTGTACAATCTTGCTTCAAAAAAAATGTCGATGTTGTAAAGACGTTGTTAGTCTCTAACTGATCTATCGTCATTTTTATGGACGGTGTTCAATCGAGCTCTCATCTTTGGTTGCTCCATGTAATACATTCACAGCAAGAACTCGTCTTTCTACCTCAACAAAAAATAACTTCATCAGTGGAACTCATTACATGGTACTGCTTGCCAGAAAATTCGTCTTTAAATTCAATGGCAACAAATACTTGGGTACACGTGCAGATTTTGAACGGATTATGACGAGCGTCGCCAATGATCAAATTTTAACAACGACATGAAACCGGAAATAGTAAAATAAATGAAAATAGTAGAAAAAAACAACCTACCGTAATTTTGTTTATTATTCAGTTAATTTTTCGCGGTAAACATTTTTTTTATGCAGAGTTTTACTATAACTATTTTTCTCTTATAAATATTATGATTATATATATATATATATATATATATATATATATATATATATATATATATATATATATATATATATACTAGCTGTACCCTGCCACGTGTTGCTGTGGCGTAAATGGTGTAAATTGACAAAAAAAATGCATATGTCTGATATGTTTAATTTTCCAATACTTGTGGTGGTTCCTGATTCAGTGCAAATGAAGAGATTGCCTGGTTTACCGCCTCTAGAACATGCAACATATAATTGCCCATGTGAGAAACAATCAGTATTTAAATATAAGCCGCACAATTTTAAAGATTGCCCCTGTGCTTTGTTGATCGTGATAGCAAATGCCAGTGTAATTAGAAATTGCAATCTCTTGAATTGAAATGGCATGTCCTTAGGAATCATAGGTATGCGTGGAATCAGGACATCCTCACCTTTGAAAGGCCCCGTTAAAATTGTGGCTTCTATTAGGTTAGTCATTCATTTTTTTTACAGAAATATGTGTGCCATTACAAAGCTTGGACTGATTAATATTTCGAAAACAGGATGATTAGCAGCCAGTTTTCAATTGCCATACATGAGGTGGCATCCCTGGCAAATCTAGCGAATTAAACAATTCTGTTGGATAGGTGACTTCTTCAAGAACAGTGTCGACGGAGTTGTATGTGACTAACTCACCAGGAATGTTCAACTGTTGAGTTCATGAACATCTTTGTTCTTGGGTGCAAGAATGGTTCGTTCACTCAGCCAACTGGGATCCTTATACTTAAATTGGATGCCAGCAAAAACTTTTTTAATCAAGTCGGCTTTTGTTGTCACTAAATTACAGAAGTTTTGTGGCAATGTAATTTGCCCTGTGGTCAGATTAGCCGGCAGTTTTCCATTCCCAATTTGCAGTAATTCATTTGCCCATGTGAGAATCAATCAGGGAGGTTTACTATAAGCATTTTTCTCTATTAAATATTAGGATTATATATATATATATATATATATATATATATATGCATTTATATATTTGGATTTTATGTATATTTTTCGCGCTAATGAATGTCCCACGTGTATGATAATAATAATAATAACGACAATAATAATAATAATAATAATAATAATAATAATAATAATAATAATAATAATAATATATGCATATATGTATATATATATTATGGCAGTAGAGTTTAGTTTCCTAGAAGTACATCCACTGAAACATGCGTCTGCCAAAAAGTGCTCAATGAGTTAACAGAGCAGGTATATTAAATTTATTTATAGAAACAGTGATGGCTATATATGTGCATATCGAAATCTCCGAGGGAAATTCTTGGTCTGAAGGCGTAATCTGCTCAATAACGGGTGATTACAGAAACATGTATGCACGTATGTAGCCATCAATATTTGTATAAATAAATGAAATATATATATATATACATACATATATATATATATGTACATATATATATATTTCATATATATATATACATGTTTTCATTTTTATTAAAGGTTCATATAAGAAATATCGATTAAAAATAACAAACGCCCCAAAAAGCACAATCTATAACTAAATTAATTAAATAAAAGCCATTAACACATAAGTGAATATAATAGAATTGACTGGACTTGAACTCATCATGCTAGTTCCATGATCCGCACCAGTAACCATTGTGCACAAAACATTCTCCGCCTCACCTTTGCTAAACACAAAAACATAATTACATTAAAGGAGTTAATGACTCTTGAATATTAGAAAATTGGCTAATTGAGTTAAACGCGTTATTGACTGCACTGTGCTTCTGTATACGAAGACACACACACACACACACACACACACACACACACACACACACACAACCTCCATGAAAAAGGGCTTTAGTATCTTTTGTAAATAGGCTGGACGTTGAGTTCCCTGATCGTTATAAATACTTACAATCTTAGCGTATTTCTAGATACGTGCAAAATGAATGTCGATGCTCAAAATGTATAAACACCTCCCTTTACTTAAAAATTCACCAAAAAATCAGGAAATTAACTAATTCTAATACAATTTTCAGTATTTATCAAATATCACGGAGTATAACGAACTGATTATTTTTTTTATTTGAACCTTAATGAAAAGGTATTATTTTGTTTATACAAAAATACCGTTACTAAAGTTATAGTTTTTAGTAGTAAAAAAATTGCATGAATTTATTCTTGTTTTTTCTATCAAAATGAAGCATCGTAAATTGTAACAATTAAAAAAAAATTTTTACAGGAACATTACAAAAATTCTTAACATCCGTATCAATAAATTCGATATAACTCGAAGAAAAATGTATTATTATTAATTTTTCGAACTACCCATTTTATCATTGAATTAAGCATTGTTTATTTAATATTTTCACACAAAAATTTATAATTACAAAAAATTGATTTTTCTAATTAAATTTAAATCCATAAGAACATAAACCTTACTTCACGTCAGTCATGGCAAAGTATATTTTCTCTCCTCTAAAATTGAAAATGGTCTTGAACGCTTTTTAATTTTTAAAATGTATTGCCTGATGAGATCAATTATGATCAAAACTGTCTGCACATCGTAGCAAGATATGACTGTATTTACATAAAGAATAATAAAAACTAGATGTTGCTCCCTTTGCTTAAGCACTATAAACGACCCTTTTTGAAATTCAATTATTCTTCATTTTTGGATATCTTTCTACCTGGATATATATATATATATATATATATATATATATATATATATATATACATATATATATGCATATATATATGTGTGTGTGTGTGTGTGTGTGTGTGTGTGTGTTACCGTAAATGTTTGCTGTCCTGTATATTTATCTATCACTATCATTATTAAACGTTTCCGTTGCTAATCGTTCTCTTTTACGTTTTTTTGATACGAATACTTTTACTAAGAGTCTGTGTGTCCATCACCGTTCTTACATATACATGTGTGTGTATGCTCTTACGTATGTTACGTGCAGTTTACTGTTATATGTGTGTGTGGAGGTGTGTTCTTATCCTTACACTGTTTCTTGTCTTGGAAGGTCTTGAGACATGTATGTGGAAATAACATAATGCGTACATACCTGCTTGCCTTGGCCAGCGGATGATATCTTCTGGCCGCTCCTTTGCCATCTCATTGGGAAGTGGTCACTGCAGACAAATGCATCGATAAACAACAAGATGGATTTGAAGCTTCAATCTTTTATTTCAAGGAAAGCCTATCATCTCGGACCCTGATTGTCAGGAGAGACCTGAAATTTCCGATCTGCTTCCTCTGCTGCTTAAATCACTCTCAGCCATGTGGTCGTCAACCGGAAGCCTACGACCACAATTCCCGTGTCACCCCTAATTTCCGGTGCATGTCACCCCTAATTTTCGGTGCATTCTCTCTAGGTTGATACATGTCAAACCTAACCTTTTGTGACCCTGCCAACTCGCTGATGAGAAATGAAAATATCTTTCTATTTCTAAAACTACCTATACAGAAATTAAGCTTGGATTCTCAATACTACATATATATATATATATATATATATATATATATATATACTGGGGGGGATTGTGGAAATTACAAAGCGGCATCGTTCATATGTAATATATTGCTTCTGGACATTGTATTGACGTTCAACATGAATATGGATCCCTCAGTATTATTGTAGTCTTTTGTTACAATTGTAAGCATTTTTATCTAAGTAATTCGGTTAATGTAGTTTCAGAATATAACTAGTAATTAAAGCTTGGATTCTCAATACTACATATATATATATATATATATATATATATATATATATATATATATATATATATATATATATATATATATATATATAAATTTAAATTAGCAGTGTTTCACATATTAGAAACCATTTTGTAAAGTTAAATTGAAAACTGAAATATTAAGGAAATCTTTATTAAATGCTAAAATTATTTTTTTATAAAATGTCCAAATTTTCAGTTTAGAAACATACCTTTTACTATCCGTGTTAAAATGCTGTTTCCTTAAATGTTAATTGTACCATCTGTTTCTGAATTAGGTAATATTAGTAAACATATTAGACAGAATTATACTCTATTTAAAATCTAAGATCCAACATAACCTTTGGATTTCTTCTGGGGAAGTGATTAATTGATTCAAGAAAATTCCTAAATACAAAAACAGTAAATTCATTATGTTTTATATCGACTCATATTATCCTTCTATAACTCCTGGACTATTTGCAAAAAGCTCTTAAACTGTTTTATATCGACTCATATATAAGTCCTGAATTATTTGAGAAAGATCTAAAATTAGTTGAAAGTGAAATCCATGTAACTAAATTAGAAATAAAACTAGCGAGGAAAACTTTAATTAAACATGATAATGAATTATGGACAAGAAAGGATAGAGAAAATCATTTTGATGTTACGATGGGCTCTCCGGACTCTGTGTTGGGAAATTGACCTGGTATGTCTGTACATACTAAAGGAGATGCATAAAAATATAGGGCTATCGGAATATGGGGCTATATAGAGATTACGCATTATTTTCAGTTAATTTGAGCGATCGAATTATAGAAAAAACTAGAAAGAAAATTAAAATAGTTTTTAATGAGTTGTCCAGTAGTGATTTCTTTAGATATAACTCTAAATCTCAACGACAATACTAATGAACCGTAACACAAACCGAACCAAACACTATTCTATATAGATTATAAATCCAATCGTCCTACGTGTACGAAAGAATCTATTATCACCAGTATACCAAAATAGATATCCGAGAAATGAGAATATATACGATAAACATAAGGATTATTATAGAGAAGTTTTAACTAGACCTGGAACATATATATATATATATATATATATATATATATATATATATATATATATATAACACATATATATCATATAAACTACACAATATCACATAACATGACAGTGAAGGAAGAGGAAATGTAAAGAATAAAATAGGTATAAAAATAATAATAAAATACAATGTTAAAATTATAAATAATGAAGAAGCATATTATAGTAATTCTATTATATGATAATAATAACAATAATAATAATAACAATAATAATAATAATAATGATATAATAATAATAACAACAACAACAACAACAACAACAACAATAATAATAATAATAATAGGAACAAGAGAAATAGACACAAAAAAGTTTGGTTTAATCCTCCTTTCAGCGAACATATACAAAATAATATCCATGAAGTATTTCAGAAAATAATTCACCCCAGAAAATAGATTCAGTAAAATAATTTTGATAAGAACTTCACCCTAGAAAATAGATTCAGTAAAATAATTTTGATAAGAACTTCACCCCAGAAAATAGATTCAGTAAAATAATTAATAAGAACATATTTAAACTTTATTCACAACCACTGCAAACTTATCCAACACTATAATAGATTCTAATAATGGTAAAATAAACAAAATAGTGAATAATAAGGGCAATTGCTTGATTTCTAAAATTGTATAAAAATGTGAAGCCAAGATAGATAATAGTAAAAAGACATATCTAGGAGGAACCGAATGTTTTTAAGGACAGATAGAGAAACCATGTTGCATCATTTAAAATTGAACGAGAGAATGAACCAAATAGGGATGAGGATAATGATAGAAATAAGTATAAAACAAAAATAATTATCAAAAATAAGAAGAGGAACACAACTGTATTAAAGGTGTAATCTATGTTTACTTGAAGCATACCACATAGTGAATTCTAAAGAGGAAATGTTAAACAAAAAGTTAGATGTTATACAAAGTTGTCTTCATAGAAATAAATTCCTGTTATCACGCCTAAAACCTGATTAAACTAAATTTGAAAAAAAAAAATACTGAAGATGTTGAGGGTAAAATGTAAGTGTGGATAGAGAATGCTTCAATTTAATACTAATATTTTAAAGTGGTGCAATAAATAAATTATTAGATCATCAACTTCAAATATAGAAACTAAAACGATTATAACATAAACAGGATAAATAGAAGTCATTTTAATTTTAATAATAATTATGGATAATAAAACACCATCCGGGTGGTTTCAATAAGACAAAGATTAGAATAATTCAATCAAAATTGAGGAAAACTAAGTGAGAAGTTTTGACTGAGATTGTTACAAAGAAAATAATGTGAGAATTATAAGTTTAATAAATATTAAAGTCTAAATAATAAAATATTTATTCATGGAATTTCAATAAATTGATAAATTGGTAAAAATTGACTAAATAGAGTAATCTCGCTTTGAACGCAAAGATTTTACGAATAATAAAAAAGTAGAAAGATAATAACTTAAAATAAAATATTTGGATAAGAATTGAAAAGATACATTTAAAATTTAAATTATTGGCATAACCAGTATGGGAGGAAGATAGATTTAAATTAATCTTTTAATCAAGGTTCTTTCTTAATAAATAAAATGTTAGGCATGAATTAATCAGTAGATTGTAGAATGTAAACAAAGTTTGTACGAAACTATCATAGATTGTGGAATAAATAATTCGAAGGGGTGGATTAGAATGTGGATATAAATGAATTAATTTAATAAACTGTGAAAGAAAAATAATTATTAAATGTTAAAAAAAACATACAAAACACTGATTAATATTAAAATAGGTAATTGGTTGAAATATCATTTAAAAAGTAGAAATACGAAAATGGGATGATTACTAAATACGAAGGCTATCGAAAAATAATAAACAAACAAAAAATATAAAGATGGTGTGTAGGTAAGGCCAACTGCTATTTCTCCAAACATAGAGATTATGAATGCTTTCATAAATGTACAAATAATGTATTTCGTTATCTGAAGAGTAGCTGTTTTGGAATATTTTAAATGGTAATTGTCCAAACAGTTATGAACCAATTGTAACGTATAAGAAAATATGCAATAAAATATTCTTATTTTATATTTTGTTGTCTTGATTTATGCGAAAATATTATATATCAATAGAATATTTATTTTTTACCTTTAGTGGATACAGAACATTACAGTTTGTTTCGGAAGACACAGATGAATTACCCGACCTGCTTCGTCAGATATTCTATTCTGAATACAAAATATCTGACGAA